>NC_079221.1:55080228-55117728 GCF_029633865.1 Lampris incognitus | reverse complement strand
CCAGTCTTCAGTCACGTCCTTCTACTGACCAAATGAAACAGACACGAAATGTCTACATTAAACATTATTTTACTGATATTTTGAAAAAGTCAAGTCAATTTTATTTGTATAGCCCATCATCACCAATTATAAATGTGCCCCAGGGGCTTTACAGCAACACAACATCCCGTCCTTGGACCCTCACATCAGATAAGGAACAACTCCCCAAAAAAAAACTTTAACAGGGAGAAAAAACAGGAAGAAACCTCAGGGAGAGCAACAGAGGAGGAGCTCTCTCCCAAGACGGACAGCGTGCAGTGGATGTTGTGTTTACACAATTTACACAATACAACACTGAAAGAGGACAACAGAATTATGATGGA
Source organism: Lampris incognitus (assembly GCF_029633865.1). NCBI lineage: Eukaryota > Metazoa > Chordata > Actinopteri > Lampriformes > Lampridae > Lampris > Lampris incognitus. The sequence goes on along the minus strand of NC_079221.1, from coordinate 55,117,366 downwards.
ACTGTAAAATATATGAAGAATATGATGAGGAGGACACCAAGCAGTGTCCTGGTGGTGACCAACAGAGATCCTCCTCTGTTGCTCTCCCTGAGGTTTCTTCCTATTGTTTCTCCCTGTTAAAGTTGTTTTTTTTAGGGAGCTGTTCCTTATCCGATGAGATGGTCTAAGGACAGGATGCTGTGTTGCTGTAAAGCCCCCTGAGGCTAATTTGTGATATTGGGCTATACAAATAAAATTGACAACTTGACCATGGAGACCTGGGAGGAGGACAGACTACACGTGCACACAGGGGAGACTCACATCGCACCATTCGCTCACAGAAGAAGAGAAAGGAGAAGACATCATTCGGAGAGGGAGAAAAGACATGTGAGAGAAGAGAACAGTTTGCAGTAGTGAATAATCTACACTCTATAATCTCATCAGCAGAACACCGGTTGGTAAATTCACTGAGACAAAAACCGACCCGCCATGCAGTACAGGTCGTGAAGCACTCAACTAAAAGGCAACTAAATGTAGGTTGAGGCAAAAAGATGAGTTTTAAGTTTGGATGTAAAGGACTCAACAGACTCTGATGGTCTGATGGCAGCAGGCAGGTTATTCCATAAGAACGGGGCCCGATAGGAAAAGGCCCTGCTGCCACCAGCTGACTTCTTTTAACTTTGGGTACACACAGGAGCCCTGTACTTTGAGAACAAAGTGCTCGAGATGGCATGTAAGGTTTAAGGAGATCAGACAGGTAGGATGGGGCAAGTCCATTTAGGATTTTAGGTAACACTTTAGTATGGGGAACATAAAAAAACTTAATTACTAGTGAATTAGTAATGATCAAGATGTCACTTTAGTATGGGGAACATATTCTAAGTAACAAAAACTTAATTTACAGTAATTTAACACTATGAACACTTGTAGTTTTGTGTGTTGTTATGTAAGAACAGAGCATATTCATTAAGTGTTAGTAAGGGAGAATAACTCTTCTTGTGGTACTACCACCTTATAAAGGCCATACTAAGCAAAGCATATTGAGATGGTACTACTAATAAGCAATACTTCTGAGGTTATAGAGGGAAAACTCATAGTTAATGGCTTACTGGTTGTATAATAAGGCCATGCAGAATAAGGCATTAATGAGTATGTAATAATGACCAATTAAGAGCCAATATGTTGCTAATTTGCATGCTAATAAGCACCTAATTAATGGTGACTACGTTCCCCATACTAAAGTGTTACCGGATTTTATAAGTCAGCAGAAGCACCTTGTGTTCTAATCTAACATGGAGAGGAAGCCAATGAAGGGAGGCAAGAATTGGTGTAATGTGGTCAAGTTTCCTAGTTCTAGTTAGGATTCTAGCAGCAGCATTCTGAACCATCTGAAGACTGTTAGTACCAGCATGTGGCAGACCTGAGAACACAACATTACAGTAATCAAGTCTGGATGAAACAGATGCATGTATTAGAGTCTCTGCATCAGCCATGGACAGGAAAGACCAAATTTTAGCTATGTTAGGTAAGTCAATTTATTTGTATAGCCCGATATCAACAAATTAGACATTTGCTTCAGGGGGCTTTACAGCAGCACAACATCCTGTCCTTAAACCCTCACATCGGATAAGGAACAACTCCCTAAAAAATAAAAAAAAATAAAAACATTTAACAGGGAGAAAAAATAGGAAGAACCCTCAGGGAGAGCAACAGATGAGGATCTCTCTCCCAACACAGACAACGTGAAATGATGTGTTTACACAATACAACATTGAAAGAGGAGGATAGAATTATAATGGAACATATGAATAATATGATGAGGAGGATGCCAAGCAGTGTCCACGTGCCACCGGAACAGCCCAGGAACCGACCACCATCTCCATGTAGACAAACAAAAAAACCAAAAACCCATTAGTCACACCTCTGGGTGAGAGAAGGGTATAATATTGGAACAGGATAACAAAATTACAGGGATTTATAAGATATATAAAAAGAAAAAGAAAATGTGATGAGGGAGATGCCAAGCAGCGTCCAGGTGGTGACCACCATCACCATGGAGACCTGGGAGGACAGACTGCATGTGCACACACAAGGGAGCTTACATCACACATTCACACACACAGCAGAAAAGAGGAGACATCATTCAGAGAGAAAAGACGTGTGAGAGAAGGTAACAGTTTGCAATTGTCAATAATCTACACTCATCTTGTCAGAAGAACAGTGCTTGGTAAATTCATTGAGACAAACTGACCCACCATGCAGTACAGGTTATGAAGCACTGAATGTAAGGCAACTAATTGTAGGCTACGGCAAAAAGATGAAAGGTGAAAGTGAAAAAAGGCAGTCTTGGTGATTTCATTAATGTGCTTATCAAAGGAAAGGCTGGGATCAAACATAACACCAAGATTTTTGGCTGCCACGCTTTGTGAAATCAAGGTTGTCGGTTGTTATTGCTACTTGATCAAATTGGTGTCTGGTGTCTAGCAGGGCCACCGACCAGCATCTCAGTTTTATCTCAATTTAAAAGCAGGAAATTTAGTGACATCCAACTTTTCACAGCAGCCAAGCAGGCCTCTAAATTAGCCATTTGAGTACAATCATCCGCCCTTATAGGCACATACAGCTGAGTATCATCAGCAGTGGACATTTATTCCATGATTGCATATAATTTGGTCAAGAGATGAAATATAAACAGAGAAAAGTAGAGGGCCAAAAACTGAGCCCTGAGGTACGCCATATTTAACACCAGAGAATTTCGATGTAATATTATTATAGCAGACATAAGGGGTTCTTCCAGATTAGTAGGACTTGAGCCAAGAGAGAGCTAAGCCAGAGACACCAGAATTAGTTTATTCTGTCTAATAGTATACAGTGATCAGTGGTGTCAAAGGCTGCACTGAGGACCAGTAGTAGAAGCACAGAAGTGGAATCAGAGTTCATAGCTACTAAAAGATCGTTCACCATTCTGGTCAAAGCAGTTTCCGTGGAGTGACAGGCCCTGAAAGCTGGTTGAAAAGGTTCATATAGATAGTTTTCTTCTATATGGGTCGAAAGGTTGTTGATATACAACTCTCTCTAGAACTTTAGAAAAGAATGGAAGATTAAAGACCGGTCAATAGTTATTAGAGACCTTAAATCTAGATGCGGGGTTTTTGATGTTTTTTAAGTAGAGGTTTAACCACAGCTGTCTTAAAACTGCTGAGGACAATGCCGGTAGTAAGTGATAAATTAACAATGTCTAGCATTGTAGGTCCCAGGAAAGGCCAGAGGTCTTTAAAAAGTTTTGCTGGTGAAGGGTGAAGTAGGCAAGTATTTACTTTAGAACAGCGGTGGCTAACCATGTGCCATGGAGAGCCATGTGTACACAGGTTTTCATTCCAACCCAACTCCACACCAGGTGATTTCACTGATACATTCTTCCTCTCTGGTCGAAGGGTTGCTAAATCAGTGAAATCCCCTGGTGTGGAGTCCGGCTGGAATGAAAACCTGCATGCACACGGCTCTCCATGGCACATGGTTAGCCACCCCTGGTTTAGAAGCTGACACGAGCTTAGTCAATGTGTCTTGAGAGATTGTCTTAAAAGCTGTAATAAGAGGGACTATCAGTGACTCATTGTATAGCTTCGAATTTGGCCAGACAGGATCTGCAGGAGTAGCTGGAGTTGAAGAACTTTTTTTTTTTTTTAATGATCTCATCAACCTTATTGCAGAAAAAGTCTAGAAAGTCATGGGCCATGAATGGTGAGCAGCTAATAGACAACTGAAACATTGCATTGTTTTCATTGACTTGAAAAAAGAATGGAAATAAATGTGTAACGCCCCACCCATACACTCGAGGCATCTTCTACTACTACTACTATTACGGCTGCTTGCCGTTAAGGGTCGCCACAGCAGATCATCTGTTTCCATCGCTTCCTGTCGTCTGCATTTTCCTCTGTCACACCAACCACCTGCACTTTTATGTAGTATATGCCTACTGATTTCACTCACTAAACCAATGGGCGGGACCCTGGGTACGTTAGTGATGTACTGGCGCTGTATGAATTGCTTAAGAGTAAGTGTATTGTCCTGTCTATACAACCTGATAAACTTAAGGGGTATTAATAAAAACGCTAAAAGTGGTGGTGCCGCCACTTAACATAAGTGTAGCTGAATAGCACAGAGATAAACTCTATTGAGAAAATGAGAAAGGGTGGTTAGTGTGGGTCCCAATACTGAGAGTGCCTCCACAGAATAAATGACGATAATCCAAACCAGGAGATTTACAATGTGGAATTTACTTTAAATGTAGTGAGACCAAAGTCAGCCGGCCATTTGTTCAGATACACAGAACAATATTACTTCAGGTCACCAACAAACCGGACGCCACATAGAAATAATACGCATTATTAATAAACACAGAATAATCATTATTTTCTCTTATCTTCAATTCGAAGTTAAATCTTCCTCTGTTATCTATGACTAGGCTCTGTGAACATCAACCATAGTGTAACGTGCATGGATAAGAAGACATGCTGGCCGCTGGCTGGCGGGTCTGACCCTTCAGTCGAGCGGCAGCAGGTTGGGGTAAACCAGGAGGGCTGATGAAACACTTAATGCAAGTTTTTGGGATGTTATTGGACATAATAACCTTTTTTTTTTCATCCGAAACAACATTTGCTAGACAACACTTGGATGGAAACGTGGTTATTGTTACACTACTTCAGTACAATTTCAGTTTTTATGAAGTCCAAACCACAGCTGAGTCCTTCTGTGTCCACCAGCCCGTTCACTATGAGGAGAAGAACTGGTGTGAGGAGGAATACTCTGGAGGATGCTACACCACCTACTTCCCCCCCGGCATCCTCACCCAATATGGCAAGTAAGTCTCTCAAATTATAAAACTGATCAAGTGCCCTAGAAATAACGAGGTCATGGAAAATGTTAAAGTTGGGTTATAAAATGATGTACTGAGATGTCACGTGACATCAGAGGGTGAAGTCTGGCCGGTATGTTCGTTTAGAGACCGTTGAGTCGTCCACTGATGCTGAATAACATGAGCTTCTGTCAGCAAGGCCTGGCATGGATCGCCAAGATAGTCACGGAGAATGATTTCCTGAAGAGAGCAGGGCCCTGATTCACACACCCTTGTAGTGCAGCGACCAGGACACATACCCACATCCGGCCTCCCACCCACAGACACGGCCAATTGTGTCTGTAGGGACGCCCGACAAAACCGGAGGTAACACGGGGGTTCGAACCGCCGATCCCCGTGTTGGTAGGCAACGGAATACACCGCTATGCTACCCGGACCCGGCTGGGGTTTGACTCGGGTCGTTTTCATGGGGAACACTGGTTTCCATCAAAGGACATCATTGTATTGCAATACAATACATGAGCATCCTCATGTATTGTATTGCAATCCTCATTATGAGGATGAGGATTCATCCTCATAATTGTGGACGTAACTTGATATGTACAAGTTGAAACGTTTCACCCGTTTGCTGGTAGGTGCTGGTGAAAGTGTGTGGACAGTTGTGTGCATGTGGTTGACATTTATCCATGGTAAATCTTGCAGGCATCGCCAACAAAATATGCCATTGTCAACAGCACACGCCAACAAACAGGAAACTGGTATGACCACTGCAGTAGAAACCGGAAGTCAGTGGACTACCGTTATGCACAGAGTCGATTGGAACTGTTTCTTTCCGTGCTCAGAAACGTTCGGCCTCACTGTGGAAAAGCATAAGGGACTTGGGACGTTGCTCGAGTCGTCCTGACCACGTCACCCCATGCTTTGTTTCCGCAGGGTGCTGAGGAAGCCGGTCGGGAAGCTCTTCTTTGCGGGGACAGAGACGGCTACCGAATGGAGCGGCTACATGGAGGGAGCTGTTCAGGCTGGAGAAAGAGCCGCCAGAGAGGTCAGGACTCGTTCACTAAACACAGACCTAACCTTTCCACATACTTCTCTAATATTTGTCTGTGTTCTTTTGAAACCCTTGATTTGTGCAAATCCCCTTCGGAAAGAGAGGAGGCGCCCGGTGCTGTGTGTTTCAGTTCATGAATCTTTATTAGAATGACTCACAAGAACAGCGCACGGCATCATGGGTCTCAGATAACGTAACAGACCACTAGGTGTCGCTAAGTGCTCAATATCAACATCAATAACACTGTGTGTGTTATGCTGTGATGGCGTTTTAATTTTTGCTGTCTGGTTGCAGGTCATGTGTGCGATGGGTAAAATCGACCAGAGTCAGATTTGGCAACCAGAGCCTGCGTCTGAGGTGAGGAATCATTTTGAGTTTCTTGTTTTAAAATCAACATATTTCAGATGTTTCTAGTTGTATTACTTGATAAACCTCCAAGGGGGACATTCGGTTTGTGCACTCTTGTTTAGCCAGCTAGTGTGTCGGCCCATACCAGGTGTTGAATATCTTGTTCAGGAATTCTTCCTGGCTCTTATCGTCGTAGTTTATTCCATCATACGTATCAGTTATGATGTCATTTTAATCACTAGCTTCATTTAGTGGATTTTGGACACAGGCTGGACTCAGCTTTACAGCTGCGTCTCATGGGACAAGTGATCAGGAGTCTTAAACCTGTCCTTAAAACAACAACACCCCCCCACCCACACACACACACACACACAGCGTCCCCGTTAGACTGTCCATGACTGTCCATTATCTATGAATTGGTGTCTGTGTCTAGCAGGGCCAACAACCAGCATATCAGTTTTATCCAAATTTAAAAGCAGGGAATTTAGTGACATCCAATTTTTCCCAGCAGCCAAGGAGGCCTCTAAATAAGTAATCTTAGTATGATCATCAGCCCTTACAGGCAAATACAGCTGAGTATCATCCGCATAGACGTGGAATTTTATTACATGACTGTCATAATTTGGCTAAGAGTCGAAATATAAAGAAAAACAGTAGAAGACCAAGAACTGTGCCCTGAGGTATACCCCATTTAATGTCAGAGAATTTCAATGAAATATTAATATAGCAGATATAATGTGTTCTTCCAGATAAGTAGGACTTTAGCCAAGAGAGACTTGAGCCAGACACCAAAATTACAGTTGATTCTGTCTGATAGAATACAGCGATCAGTGGTGTCAAAGGCTGCACTGAGGTCCAGTAGTAGAAACAAAGAGGTGGAATCAGATTCCATAGCTAGTAGATAATCGTTATCCACTCTGTTCAAAGCAGTTTCAGTGGAGTGACAGGCCCTGAAAGCTGGTTGAAAAGGTTCATATAGATAGTTGTTGACAGACAAATTTCTGTAGTACTTTAGAAAAGAATGGAAGATTAGAGTCTGGTTCATAATTATCAAGAGACACTGGACTGAGGTACAGTTTCTTAAGCAGAGGTTTTACCACAGCTGTCTTGAAACTGCTGGGAACAGTGTCAGTAATAAGTAATACATTAACAATGTCCAGCATTGTAGGTCCCAGAGAAGGCCAGAGGTATTTAAAAAGTTTTGCTGATAAAGGGTCAAGTAGGCAAGTAGTTGGTTTAGAAGCTGACACGAGTTTAGTCAAAGTATCAAAACCTGTAATAATAGGGACTATCGGTGACTCATTGTATAGATATGAATTTGGTAAGACAGGATCTGCAGGAGTAGCTGGAGATGAAGAACTAATGTCTGACACTCCTGTTCAGTGTCCCATAAGATACTTTTGTAAAGCTGAGTTCAGTGGTGGTCCCATGTCCAAAATCTTCTTAATGAAGCCGGTGAGGAAAACGATATCATACCTGATATGTATGATGGAAAAACTGTGAAAATAAGAGCCTGGTTGTAAAAAAAAATAATCTTTTAACAGGTAAGGCTGCTAGAGGATGATCTCAGGCAATCTGACCACCTCAAGTAATCATCCCAGAATCAAACCAGAGCATTTCAGAGGAACGTTTAAAGCTGCACTAAGTGGTATGACTCCCTGTAATTTGAGGCACCATAGAGACAGGAAGAGAGGGGTGAGGAATCAGGTAGCTTTGTACTACCGTCTGACATCCAGCAGTCAGAAAAATCACTAAATGCAGCTTTAAAGGGCGTCTGGGAAGTGTAGCAGTCTATTCCGTTGCATACCAACACAGGGACCACCTGTTCAAATCCCTGTGGTACCTCCGGCTTGGTCGGGCGTTCCTACAGACACAATTGGCCGTTTCTGTGGTTGGGAAGCCAGATGTGGGTATGTGTCCTGGTCGCTGCACTAGCGCCTCCTCTGGTCGGTCGGGGCACCTGTTCAGGGGGGAGGGGGAACTGGGGGGAATAGTGTGATCCTCCCACGCGCTACGTCCCCCCGGTGAAACTCCTCACTGTCAGGTGAAAAGAAGCGGCCGGTGACTCCACTTACGTATATCGGAGGAGGCACGTGGTGGTCTACAGCCCTTCCCGGATCGGCAGAGGGGGTGGAGCAGCGAGTGGGAGGGCTTGGAAGAGTGGGGTAATTGGCCAAGTACAATTAGGGAGAAAAAGGGGGAATTTTTTTTTTTAATGCAGCTTTAAAGAACATGTGGAGAAATGAGACGATCAGCAATATTCCTTGTAATGTAGAAACGAGGAGAGGACTGAAGATTAACGGGTCAAAGTGGAAGTTTTAGCAGAGAAGTTTTAAACTCCTGAAGCTCTTCACATGCAGAAGAACGTAATCAATGCAGTTATAAATTAATGTTCTATGAAGCTTACATCTATAACGCCCTATAAGCATCTATAATGCGCTATGAGTGTTGCTATAAGTCATTGTAAGATTCATTATAACCATGTGTACGCCCTCACAACACTTCATAACCACCTTTATGATACATTATGTCATTTTAAAACAGATTTATGCATTATAAATGTCATCATTAGCCTGTTTATCTGTCAAATGTCATAATGCATCATAGCCAACTGTTTTGCGGAAGTTTTGTAGAGATGCATAATGAGACTTCAGTGCTACTTCACAGTCTTCAGCCATAGCCGTTAGTCATTGTAACACACATTACAGGAAAGTATGGGCGTTATAGATGCTTATAGGGCGTTATAGATGCAAGCGTCATAGAAAGTGTTACAATGGTGGAATGATTTTTGTAACTTTTTGTACTAAATTTGTTGTTTGAAAGTCAATTGAACCGTTGACCTCATCCAGCTCTCTCTCTCCAACAGGACGTGCCTGCCCGTCCCTTCGTCTCCACCTTCTGGGAGAGAAACTTGCCTTCAGTTGCCGGTTTCCTCAGGTTCATGGGTATCACCACCGTCCTGTCCACTGCCGCCGTGGGCCTGGTGGCCTACAAGAGAGGATGTCCCTCCCGCTGTTAGAGTCCACCCACGTCTTAATCTTACTCCTCTGCATGTGGGGGGGGAGGGGGGGAGCAGAGCTCAACACCCACTGCCCTCCTCCTCCTCCTCCTCCTCGAGGGCACTACTGACCTCAACTACAAAGTGGTGGAGTTGTGTGTTGGGTTTGGAATGTCACCTGATGCTCCACCCTGCTGCCAGAGGAATAAGACTGCTCAACACATCGTCACGTCATTTCTTTATTCACCGTCCGAGAGAGAGAGAGAGGGAGGGAGGGAGGGAGGGAGGGAGATGGTCTATCAAAAGGGAGGGAGGTGCTTTTTGACAGAATTGTGGCCATGATAAATACAAGCTAAAAACAAATGAAGGAAAATGTAAAGCCACTCCGACATTCCACACATTTTATACCTTCTAACTCGTCGTGTGTGTGTGTGTGTGTGTGTGTGTGTGTGTGTGTGTGTGGGTGTGTGTGTGTGTGGGTGTGTGTGTGTGGGTCTCCACGTGGGCCGGTGTAATATGTGTTATAGTGCGGTATGTGCCCATCTAGTATCTAATTACCTCTGCTGATTGTAGGTGCTGTTTCTTTGGGCTGAGGTGCTGTAGCTAGCTCCAAGGTAAAACCCAGTCGTGTCAGAATAGAAGAGAAATGTGTCGTCCTCCGCTCCTCCATCATGGAGGAGACTGGATCTACATCTCCTCCGAGCTGCTGTGGATGGGTCATGGGTATTGCCTGGCCAAACACGTGGAAGCATCTGAATGTAATTTCTTCAGACTACACTACATGATAGGCAATTATAATAAATATTTGTTGATGTTTTGAAGTAATCATAAAATTGATATATTCAAAATATGCATTTCTAGTAACTGTTTCACTTGTGATTTTAGGTGTGATCGTGTACTTCACCATAAACCCCACGTTAAGATTGGGAAAAAGCCCCGTGATTAAGCCGTCCTCCCTGCCTAGTCCTCCCAGCTGCATTATTATGGCTTTCTTCGAGAAGATCTTACGAGTCTCAGTCAACCAAAATTCACATTTTCAAAAAAGTATTTTAACGCAACCTTTTTTATTTAATATTTTAATGCTTCAAGTGGTTATCGTTCATTCCTTAAATTTTGGTGGATCTGGTCATTTTCATACCACAAGCTCACAAAGATTAGAGAAGAGATGAACAAATCAAATGTCACTCAAAACGCTTAACTTATATTTTAGAAAGAAAAGTCATGCTCAAAATCACCACTGACAGTTCCATCAAATTGTTAATGCTGCCCTATTTAGTAAAAATGGTCTTCTTCAGCTGTTAAATGGCCAGCAGCCATTTGGTGAAAGAAGCCGTCATGCTCCTGTGAAGTCATGTCACACAGAATATGCCGCCATGAAAACATGTAGACATGCAGAACTGAAAACATGCAGCCATGCAGAAATTAAAACATGCAGCCATGCAGAAATTAAAACATGCAGCCATGCAGAACTGAAAACATGCAGCCATGCAGAAATAAAAACATGCAGCCATGCAGACATGAAAACATGCAGCCATGCAGAACTGAAAACATGCAGCCATGCAGAAATAAAAACATGCAGCCATGCAGACATGAAAACATGCAGCCATGCAGAAATTAAAACATGCAGCCATGCAGAACTGAAAACATGCAGCCATGCAGAAATGAAAACATGCAGACATGCAGAAATTAAAACATGCAGCCATGCAGAAATGAAAACATGCAGACATGCAGAACTGAAGACATGCAGCCATGCAGAAATGAAGACATGCAGACATGCAGAAACGAAAACATGCAGCCATGCAGAAATGAAGACATGCAGACATGCAGAAATGAAAACATGCAGCCATGCAGAAATAAAAACATGCAGACATGCAGAACCGAAAACATGCAGCCATGCAGACATTAAAACATGCAGCCATGCAGAAATGAAAACATGCAGCCATGCAGAAATGAAAACATGCAGACATGCAGAAATTAAAACATGCAGCCATGCAGAAATGAAAACATGCAGACATGCAGAACTGAAGACATGCAGCCATGCAGAAATGAAGACATGCAGACATGCAGAAACGAAAACATGCAGCCATGCAGAAATGAAGACATGCAGAAATGAAAACATGCAGCCATGCAGAAATGAAGACATGCAGACATGCAGACATGCAGAAATGAAAACATGCAGCCATGCAGAAAGGGAAAACATGCAGACATGCAGACATTAAAACATGCGGACATGAGAACATGTAGACATGAAAACATGCTGACATGCAGCCATTAAAACATGCAGACATGCAGACATGAGAACATGTAGACATGAAAACATGCTGACATGCAGCCATTAAAACATGCAGACATGTAGACATGAAAACGTGCAGACATGAAAACATGCAGAAATGTAGACATGAAAACATGCAGAAATGTAGACATGAAAACATGCAGACATGCAGCCATAAAAACATGCTGACATGCAGCCATGAAAATATGCAGACATGCAGCCATGAAAACGTGCAGACATGTTGACATGAAAACATGCTGACATGTAGACATGAAAACGTGCAGACATGCAGCCATGAAAACATGCTGACATGTAGACATGAAAACATGCTGACATGTAGACATGAAAACATGCTGACATGTAGACATGAAAACATGCTGAAATGTAGACATGAAAACATGCAGACATGTAGACATGAAAACGTGCAGACATGCAGCCATGAAAATATGCAGACATGCAGCCATGAAAATATGCTGACATGTTGACATGAAAACATGCTGACATGTTGACATGAAAACATGCTGACATGTAGACATGAAAACATGCTGACATGTTGACATGAAACGTGCTGACATGTTGACATGAAAATATGCTGACATGTAGACATGAAAACGTGCAGACATGCAGCCATGAAAACATGCAGACATGTAGACATGAAAACGTGCAGACATGCAGCCATGAAAATATGCTGACATGTTGACATGAAAACATGCTGACATGTTGACATGAAAACATGCAGAAATGTAGACATGAAAACATGCAGACATGCAGCCATGAAAACATGCAGACTGGATATTGGGGGAACAGATGTGTAGTTTGTGCTGTCTGTCCCTCATGGTGTTGCTGTGTTGGTTGTGTTCTCTCTGTTGTGCCTTAATGGAAGTCGTGTTGTGTTGTCTCTCTCAAGTGCCTGTGGGACCATTCGACTTTCCTGTCTTTGCCCCCCCCCCCCCCGTCCAAAACTGAACTGGAGTCCGGAGGTCCGGCAGACTGGTTTCTGTGGTGTCCTGTTCATGTAACGACTAGAAAACAGCACTTTGTCAAACCCAACATGTCCAAACGGTTGTCATTATTTTCTAAAGAGTTTACACAAACCCAGCGTGCACTGTGTAACGGAGCTGAGACTGTTAGGCAGGTAGAGACACCTGTCTCCCGTCAAACAAGATGTGTGTGTGTGTGTGTGTGTGTGTGTGTGTGTGTGTGTGTGTGTGTGTGTGTGTGTGTGTGTGTGTGTGTGTGTGTGTGTGTAATTTTGTGACTACATCGCTGCGCTGTCTGTCTACCTTGTCTTTGTCGTTCATCTATGTTCTCTGTCTCTGTCTCTGTCTGTCTCTGTCAATCTGTCTCTCTCTCTCTGTCTCCCCCCCTTCTGTCTCTCTCTCCCTCTGTGTCTCTCTCCCTCTGTCTCTCTCTCTTTCCCTCTGTCTCTGTCTCTGTCTCTCTCTCTCTCTCTTGCTGCTTGGCTTTAATCTTGTCTGCATGAACTCCACCTGTCTCCAGATCTACAACACACAGTGGTGGTTTATCAGAGAGAGAGGATGGACAAACAGCTTCACCTGCTCCTCAGCTGTGTCTTAGGAAGCACGGTGTAAATGTGACCCCGATCCACCTTCAGAGAACAAAAGGAATCCAGAATGCTCCGTCCGTCCTCTGAAACTCTCACCCTCCACTCGACCATCCTCTCAGCTTCCCCGACGGTTTCATGTAGACCTGAAAGTTGTTCCGGCCTCGTTTCCTCCTTTCATATGTGCACTCCTAAGTGGTCCTGTAAGTACTCGTCTGAGGTCTTTGTATTGCTCTCTCACAAAGCTGGTGACTGTTGAGAAAAATGTGAAATAAAACCTTTACTGGTCTAACTGGTCCTGATGTGTGACTAACTGAATTGGTTGTCTGGCGATGATGCAGATGCACGTGATGGAGACTCCATTCTGTTTAAGGATCAAAAGATTGGGAAGGTTCACATTGTTCAGGTCTTGGAGCTAGTGTAGTTGACTATGCAATAACTGACATGGACCCCACCTCCTTCAACGCATTCACTGTCAGACAACAAACTCCTCTTTCTGATTTTCTTCAAAACTATTAACCTGACTCAAATGCCTATAGAGGAGCCCAGCAAGCTGTTCAAAATTAATAAGACCTACAGATGGGCTCCAGACAGTGCAGAAAAAATTATCAATATCCTGAATTCATCCAAATTACTTAATACGATTACTAACTTCATTAACAAACCGTCTGAAACGTATAAGGACAGTACCAACCAAGCTGTCAATGAAATCAATTATATATTTCAGACGGCAGCAAACATGGCCCTACCAAGGACCCACAACAGAAAAAAGAAACAACCTAAAAATGAAAAATGGTTTGGCAACGACTGTAAAAATAAAAGAAAGGAACTGCGTCAATGGTCAAACCTGAAACACTACCAACCTCAAGATATGGATATAAGAAAGAAATATAGCAAAACATTAAAACTATATAAACACACATTAAGAATGAAAAAACAAGCCATGTAGATAGAACCCTACAGGAAATAGAAAATTCCCTGAATCAAAACCAGTTCTGGGAAATGTGGAATAATTTGAGCTTTACGAAACCACAAGACCTGCCTATCCAAAATGGAGAAATTTGGAAAAATCATTTTGAACATATCTATTCGGAAATCCAACAAGAACACTCAAATTCCAATTACAATCTGATCAAACAGAAATTACAGTTGCACTATAAAAGACAACCAAAACCCACTGGGTTTCCCAATAACACAAGAAGAATTGGCACAGAAGCTCAAATCCTTAAAACCCAATAAAGCTTGTGGCCTTGACAGCATCAGAAGCGAGATGCTTAAAAACAGCACACCTGAGCTGCAAAGGGCAGTACTCAAATTGTTCACCATCGTTCTAAGTTCGGGATTTTTTCCTGACATCTGGAGCAAAGGGCTTATAACTCCTGTTCATAAAAATGGAGACAAATTGGATCCTACTAATGTCAGAGGCATTTGCGTGAGCAGTAGTCTGGGGAAGGTGTTTAATAGCATTTTGAACAATTGAATTCTAACCCTCCTTAACGAACACAATGTCCTGAGCAAAGGTCAAACTGGCTTCCTCCCAAATCACCGGACTACAGACCATATTTACACCCTACACACCCTCATAAATGAAAATGTGAATCAAACCAAAAATGGAAAAATATTTGCTTGTTTCATTGACTTCCAAAAAGCTTTCGACTCTATTCGGCATGAAGGACTATACTATAAACTTTTACAAAGTGGTGTAGGGGGTAAAGTGTATGACATAATAAAGTCAATGTATTCGGACAACAAATGTGCAGTTAAGATTGGAGACAAACACACTGAGTTCTTCACTCAGAATAGAGGGGTGAGACAGGGCTGTGGACTTAGCCCAACACTGTTTAATGTATATATTAATGAACTGGCGGTGCAGCTGGAACAGTCTGCAGCCCCAGGTCTCCCCCTGTATGACATGGAAGTAACATTTCTGCTTTATACAGATGATCTAGTTTTGTTGTCACCAACCGCAGATGGGCTGCAACAACTACTGGACATGCTTGAGGACTACTGCCAGCACTGGGCCCTGGCAATAAATCCACAAAAGACAAAAGTAATGATCTTCCAGAAGAAGCCCAGATGTCAGGAAAATAGATACCGGTTGATTCTAGGTAGCATCACCTTAGGCTTAGAGCATATGATGCAGTATACTTACCTTGGTCTAATTATTACAGCATCGGGGAGTTTCAGTAGGGCAGTGAATAACCTAAAACAAATAGCTGGCAGAGCTCTATATGCAATTAAAAATAAATTATTTAACACTGATATACCAATCTCCATCTGGTGCAAACTGTTTGATAGTGTAATTCTGCCCATTGCACTATATGGAAGTGAGGTATGGGGTCCACTCAGTCTTTCCAGCTACACTAGATGGGACAAGCATCCAACAGAAACCCTACGTGCTGAATTCTGTAGAATGATTCTGAAAACACAAAGGAAAACACCAAACAACGCATGTAGGGCAGAATTAGGCCGGTTTCCATTATTGACAAACGTACAAAAAATATCTCTAAACTTCTGGATGCACTTAAATACAAGCCCAACAAATACATTGCACTTTAAAGCTCTGAAAACCCAAGAACTGAACCCCGAAAAGAGCCCCCTGAAGCAGCTGGTTTTGAGACTCACTAACCCTTTAACAAATACTAAAGCCAACCAACCTCAGACCAGCACTGCATTCCACACCAACATTACAATAAATCAGGCTATAAAACCAACATGAGGATAAAGCAGGCTATAAAACAAACCAACATGAGGATAAATCAGCTATAAAACAAACCAACATGAGGATAAATCAGACTATAAAACAAACCAACATGAGGATAAATCAGCTATAAAACAAACCAACATGAGGATAAATCAGCTATAAAACAAACCAACATGAGGATAAATCAGCTATAAAACAAACCAACATGAGGATAAATCAGCTATAAAACAAACCAACATGAGGATAAATCAGACTATAAAACAGACCAACATGAGGATAAATCAGCTATAAAACAAACCAACATGAGGATAAATCAGCTATAAAACAAACCAACATGAGGATAAATCAGACTATAAAACAAACCAACATGAGGATAAATCAGCTATAAAACAAACCAACATGAGGATAAATCAGCTATAAAACAAACCAACATGAGGATAAATCAGCTATAAAACAAACCAACATGAGGATAAATCAGCTATAAAACAAACCAACATGAGGATAAATCAGCTATAAAACAAACCAACATGAGGATAAATCAGCTATAAAACAAACCAACATGAGGATAAATCAGCTATAAAACAAACCAACATGAGGATAAATCAGACTATAAAACAAACCAACATGAGGATAAATCAGCTATAAAACAAACCAACATGAGGATAAATCAGCTATAAAACAAACCAACATGAGGATAAATCAGCTATAAAACAAACCAACATGAGGATAAATCAGACTATAAAACAAACCAACATGAGGATAAATCAGCTATAAAACAAACCAACATGAGGATAAATCAGCTATAAAACAAACCAACATGAGGATAAATCAGACTATAAAACAAACCAACATGAGGATAAATCAGCTATAAAACAAACCAACATGAGGATAAATCAGCTATAAAACAAACCAACATGAGGATAAATCAGCTATAAAACAAACCAACATGAGGATAAATCAGCTATAAAACAAACCAACATGAGGATAAATCAGCTATAAAACAAACCAACATGAGGATAAATCAGCTATAAAACAAACCAACATGAGGATAAATCAGCTATAAAACAAACCAAGATGAGGATAAATCAGCTATAAAACAAACCAACATGAGGATAAATCAACTATAAAACAAACCAACATGAGGATAAATCAGCTATAAAACAAAGCAAGAACAATTATGTGAAACGTTGGAACGCTGAAATCAAAACTCAAAACAAACTAGAAGTCTATCGGGCCCTAAAAACAAACTATGATCTGGAAGAACACCTCTTAACTGTCAGAGACAGGAAGCAGCGACAGACCCTCACCAAATACAGGCTCAGTGACCACAGTCTCGCCATTGAAAAGGGGAGACACAAAAAGACGTGGTTGCCAAAAGAGTATCGAACATGTGGTCAGTGCATGACAGATGAGGTGGAGACAGAGGGGCACTTCCTCCTTAAATGTGACAGATTTGAAAAACAGCGCCGGGCTTTTGTCCAGGAGCTGGAACATGTGACTCCAGAGTAGCAGGACATGGAGGACGCAGGTACGGTATCTTGCCACCACCTGAGAGACAGTGGGGGACGACACCTATTGCTACCGTTGTTGTTTAATATCATAATCATTGTTGTTGTTATTATTATAATTATTGTTGTGTTGTGTTGTTGTTGTTTTACATGCTTTGGCAGCATGTACACAAACGTATGTCATGCCAATAAAGCACATATTGAATTGAATTGAGAGAGAGAGAAAGAGGGAGAGAGACAGAGTGAGAAAGAGGGAAAGAGACAGAGGCAGAGAGAGACGGGGGGAGAGAGAGAGAGAGCGAGAGAGGGAGAGAGACAGAGGGCGAGAGGGACAGAGGGAGAGGGAGAGACAGAGGGAGAGAGACAGAGGGAGAGAGAGAGACAGAGGGGGAGAGAGGGAGAGAGGGAGAGAGAGAAAATCTATATAGAAACATTCTCATCAATTCTCATTTAGAACAAACGCATTTAACCGAAAAGTTAAACAAATTAGAATTGGCCATCAAAGACTCCCGGAACCCTTTGGACCTCCTCATTACTGAGCAAGAACTGGAAAAAAAAGTTAAGCAACCCAAAGCCAAAAAGAGCAAATGGGGTTGTTGGCATCCTAAACGAGATGCTTAATCATGCAAGTAAAAAGTTCAGGTTGGCCATACTTAGATGATTCAATTTGATCTTGAATGTCGGCTACTTCCCAGACATCTGGAATCGTGGCCTCGTTGCGTCGATTTTTTAAAAACGGAGATAAATCCGACCCTGATAATTACAGAGGCATTTGTGTGAACAGTAATCTGGGGAAAGCTTTCTGCAACATTATAAATTCTCGGCTCATACACTTCCTTACAAAACCCAATGTCCTGGGCAAAAGTCAAATTGGATTCATATCAGATCATCGCACATCAGACCATATTTACACCCTACACACCCTGGTCGACAAATATGTTTATCAAAATAAGAACAAAATATTTGCATGTTTCATTGAATTCAGAAAAGCATTTGATTCAATATGGCACATTGGTTTATTTTACAAACTACTTCAAAGTGGCGTAGGGGAGTAAAACATACGACTTAATAAAATCCATGTACAGAAACAACATGTGCAGCATCAAGATTGGACACAAGAGAAAATCATTTATTTCGCAAGAAAGCGGGGTGAGACAAGGCTGCTGGTTATCACCTGCCCTGTTCAACATCTATGTTATATCAAATTCGGGGGGCAGCCCGGGAACGGCCGCAAACCCGGATCTCCCGCACCACGAGCGACAACGTTAACCAGTCGACTAACGAGTCTATTTATCCGTGTACGTTACAATATTAATGAACTGGCCACCATGTTGGAACAGCTGGTCTTACACTTCACAACTCGGAAATCAAATTCCTGCTGTACGCAGATGATTTAACACTGTTAAGTCCAGTAAAAGGTGGACTTCAACAGAGTTTGAACATACTTGAATGTTACTGGCAGACCTGGGCCCTGACAATTAACATCAAAAAGACCAAAACAATGATTCAGATGTCAGAGAAACAAATATCATTTTACAGTGGGAACACATACAATGGAAAACTGTTTGGAATGTAATTATTTAGGCTTGAAAATAAGTTCTACTGGAAATTTCCACCCAGCAGTCAAGGAACTGGGAGAGAAAGCTTGCAGGGCATTTTATACAATCAAAAGACAAATTCACATTCAGATTCCAATTTTAATTTGGCTCAAATTACTTCATTCAGTTAGAACCCATTCTGCTCCATGGACGTGAAGTGTGGGGACCACAAACAAACCTAAACTTTGAACAATGGGAAAAACATCCAACTGAAAATACACACACTGAATTTTGTAAACGCATCCTGCAGGTGCACAGGACAACATTTAATAAAGCCTGCAGAGCTGAATTTGGCCAGTTTCTATTATTATTGAAAATCCAAAAACGATAAATTAAATATTGGCTTCATCTGAAATAAAGTGATCCCCGCTCCTACCACCACAAAGCCCTGCAGAGCCAAGAGATGAGCAAAGACAAAGGTCACCTCACTCAGTTGGCCCTGATGCTCCATTCCAGCTCAAGCAGTGCTCTGCCTCAGGGCCAGTCTGACACCAGGACTGTCAGAGTCAACCAAATTATAACACAACAGAAACAAAAGCACCTCACCTATTGGAACACAAAATCACACAAACAGTAAAATGCAAAGCTATCTGGCCCTAAAAAGACACTACACTGTGGCAGCCTACCTGAGCACAGTGACTGATGTTAAACACAGACACATCTTAACACAGAACAGACTGAGGCTCATAGCCTGGCCATAGAAACAGGCAGATAATAAGAAAATGTGGCTGCCAAAAGAGGAGCGACTGTGCCAACAGTGTGGAGGAACTGCTGTAGAGATGGAGCAGCACTTCCTCACACAGTGCCCAACATTTAAACTAATCAGGGAACAATTTCCCCCCCCAATTCAGCAATAAACACCCACAATTTTATTAAATCAGATATCAAAAAAACAAAATTATACTGGGGGAAATGAAAGAAAGTTGCATTCTTGCAGGACAGTTTATCTCTGCCTGCCACCACATGAGGGACCCAGATGACCTGCTGATCCACATCAGGCCTCAGTTTTAATTAACTTACCTTCTTTGTATTTATGTATTGTATGTATATATTAGTGTCTTCTTCCTGTATGTGTATTTGTTAACATTTGTTATTTGTGCATTGAGTTGGCAATACTGTATTATGTTATGGTCATGCCAATAAAGCAAATTGAATTTGAATTTGACAGAGAGAGAAACAGAGAGAGACAGCGAGAGGTCATCTGCTGCTGTGCCCTACAGCAGAGCTTGGATCTGCTAGAACATTACTGTCAGACCTGGCTCTTACAGTAAACCCCAAAAAGACCAAAATAATGATATTCCAAAGAAGAGCCACATCTCAGGACGTCCTGCCTAAATTCTCAGTTAGTAAAAACATGTCGAGTACTGCACACACTACACCTGTCTAGGATTAAAACTAAGTTCAACTGGACATTTTAATAAAGCAGTTCATGAGATGAGAGGGACAGCACGCCGGGCTTTCTATGCCATAATATATATATACAAACAGAAATACCAGTTAGAATTTGGTTAAAATTAATTGAGTGTTATTGAAACAGTTGCACTGTACGGCAGTGAGGTGTGGGGTCAACTTACAAAACAAGACTTTACTCAATGGGATAAACACCCCATTGAGACCCTGCATGCAGAGTTCTGTAAGATCCTCCTACAGGTCCAGAGGAAAGCTACAAACAATGCATGCAGGGCAGAATTAGGCAATACCCACTAATACTAAAAATACAAAAAAGAGCAATGAACTTTTGGACACATCTAAAACTAAGTGACCCCCTCCCGTACCATCACCAAGCCCTGCAATGCCAAGAGCTGAATAGTAACAGGAACCCCTTTACCCAACTGGTCCTGACCCAGTCACATTACCAAACAGTAAAACAAAACTGCATCACACACTGGCAAACACAAACAAACACACAGAGCAACATGCAGTGCTGTCTGTCTCTACATGGACAGTCCACCATAGTCAAGTCAAGTCAAGTTTATTTATATAGCACATTTAAAATAACTACAGCTGAACCAAAGTGCTGCACAAGCTTAAAATACAATATAAAATAATTAATATGAATATGAATATAAAAATGTATTTAAAGAAGACATAAAATAAAGAATATAAAATATAAACAATAAAACGCAAGAGTAAAAGTATATTTCCACAGTAAAATCACGGTGTCTAGCTCAACTTGAATTGAATGCCAGCGAGAAAAGGTAGGTCTTTAACAGAGATTTAAAAGTCTCTAGGGTCTGAGCAGATCTTATGTGTACTGGTAAGTTGTTCCAGAGATCAGGGGCAGCAACTGCAAAGGCTCCGTCACCCCTATTCTTAAGCCTGGATCTGGGAACATGTAACAGCATCTGGTTTGCTGACCTGAGTGCTCTGACTGGTGTATGTTAATGTATTAGCTCAGATAAATAAGATGGTGCCAGCCCATTTAAAGACTTGAAAACAAGTAGTAAAATCTTAAACTGGATCCTAAAACAGACAGGAAGCCAATGAAGTGAGGCCAGTACAGGCGTTACGTGATCACGTCGCTTCTTTCCTGTCAGCAGGCGAGCAGCTGCATTTTGTACAAGCTGCAGGCGACAAAGCGACGACTAAGCTACGTCAACATACAATGAGTTGCAATAATCTAGACGAGAGGTAATAAATGCATGAATTACCCTTTCAAGATCATTTGGAGGGAGATAGACCTTTACTCTTCCCCGAAGTCATAACTGAAAATAACTTGTTTTGATTACTGAGCTTATTTGTTTGTCAAAGTTAAAAGAGCTGTCAAAAATCACCCCAAGATTCCTAACAGAAGAGTGACTGTAGGAAGCTAAAGGGCCAAGAGCACTATCATAACCATCCAGAAGATCAGGCTGTCCATATACAATTATTTCAGTCTTATTTTGATTTAGTTTCAGGAAATTTAACTCCATCCATGTTTTGACATGCTTTAAACAACTCAGCAAAGCCTGTATAGAATCTCTGCTGTTTGTTTTTATAGCCAGATAGATTTTCAAATCATCAGCAAAACAATGAAAAGACATATTATGTTTTTTTAAAAATGGACCCCAAGGGCAGCATATACAATGAGAAGAGAATGGGGCCCAAAATGGAGCCTTGGGGGACCCCAGAGTGGACAGAAAAACTTATATATATTGTGTTGTCTCGTGTATTGTGTTGTCTCTGGTATTGTGTTGTCTCGTGCCCAGCAGGGATGACACGTGTCTTCTTCCTCCTCCATCATAACCTCCCGCTGTGAGCTATGAAGTGGAAAAACAGAAACTCCTTCATATTTAATGACAGGATTGTGTATTTAATGACATGTGTATTGTACGACAGCATTTATATTTAATGACAGGATTGTGTATTTAATGACTTGTATATTGTATGACAGGATTTATATTTAATGACGGGATTGTGTATTTAATGACGTGTGTATTGTATGACAATGAGTACTGGATGACAAGATTGTGTAGCTACAGAGTATATCGTGTCTGACAGGTAACGCACTGATCCCGGTACAGCAGTGACATGAAAGACATGTCTGTGTGTTGTTTATGTCTGTGTTGTTTATGTCTGTGTTGTTTATGTCGGTGTGTTGTTTATGTCTGTGTGTTGTTTATGTCTGTGCTGTTTATGTCTCTGTTGTTTATGTCGGTGTGCTGTTTATGTCTGTTGTTTATGTCGGTGTGTTGTTTATGTCGGTGTGTTGTTTATGTCGGTGTGTTGTTTATGTCTGTGTTGTTGATGTCTGTGTGTTGTTTATGTCGGTGTGTTGTTTATGTCTGTGTTGTTTATGTCGGTGTGTTGTTTATGTCTGTGTGTTGTTTATGCCGGTGTGTTGTTTATGTCTGTGTTGTTTATGTCGGTGTTGTTTATGTTAGTGTGTGTGTTGTTTATGTGTGTGTTGTTTATGTCGGTGTGTTATTTATGTCTGTGTTGTTTATGTTTGTGTGTGTGTTGTTTATGTGTGTGTTGTTTGTGTGTGTGTTGTTATGTGTATATGTTGTTTGTGTGTGTGTGTGTTGTTTGTGTGTGTGTGTTGTTTATGTCTGTGTTGTTTATGTCGGTGTGTTATTTATGTCTGTGTTGTTTATGTTTGTGTGTGTGTTGTTTATGTGTGTGTTGTTTGTGTGTGTGTTGTTATGTGTATATGTTGTTTGTGTGTGTGTGTGTGTTGTTTGTGTGTGTGTGTTGTTTATGTCTGTGTTGTTTATGTGTGTGTGTTGTTTATGTCGGTGTGTTGTTTATGTCTGTGTTTTTATGTGTGTGTGTTGTTTATGTCTGTGTTGTTTATGTTTGTGTGTGTGTTGTTTGTCTGTGTTGTTTATGTTTGTGTGTGTGTTGTTTATGTGTGTGTGTTGTTTGTGTGTGTTTGTTGTTTATGTGTGTGTTGTTTGATTGTGTGAGTGTGTGTGTGTGTTGTTTATGTGTGTGTTGTTTATGTGTGTGTGTTGTTTATGTGTGTGTGTTGTTTATGTCTGTGTGTGTGTTGTTTATGTGTGTGTGTGTTGTTTGTGTGTGTGTTGTTTATGTGTGTGTGTGTTGTTTGTGTGTTTGTGTGTGTGTGTGTTGTTTGTGTGTGTGTGTGTTGTGCGTGTGTGTGTGTGTGTGTGTGTGTGTGTTGTTTATGCTTGGTAAAGTTGTTTTACCTGACAGCGTCTTCATGCGTCAGCCTCGTGCAGTGGCTCGTGAGCTTCCGGTAGGCTCTGCGGGTCTCGTTGGCAGGGTGATGGCACGTGATGAAAAGCTTATAATGAGTGGTCTCGTGGGGTTTTCTGAGGACGGGCGTCACAGAAACTGCCGCCACGCCCTCTTCATCTACTGAAGCAACGCCGCCTGAAGCCCGTGTTCCCACCTGCAGTTTGGATCACGGCCGCTGGAGGGCAGCAGATTTGTTTCTCATTCTTGCGGTTTGGATAATGGAGGGATGGAGGGATGAATGGAGGGATGGAGGGATGGATGGGGGGATGGAGGGAGGGATGCCGTTTCCCCCAGCACCCAGCCCCGCAACACAAACACAAAACCACATGTTCTTTCAGCGGCAGCGGCGGCGGCGGGGTGGGGGGTGGGGGGCGCAGCACACCTGACAGCTGCTGCAATGGCCACCCAGTCAGAGTTATTCAGAGGGACCATGTGGCCTACAGATTCTATCAGGGCTCGCAGGCGGTGGGTGATTGACAGTCGAGACGAGGCGTCGTGGTGGGTGTGAACATGATTGACAGCCACGAGAATCGTCCAATCACATCAGATTAAAACACATTAAAGCAATACCGATTCACTGCCGATAAAAGTGGGCGTGTCTGGGGCGCACAGAACTGCGCCCCCCTGGAAAATCTGAAGAGACCAATCAGACGGCAGCCTCGGGTCACGTGCTCGCCAAAAGTTTGTGGGCTTCCATAGGACATGGTTTGGGCGGCGCCCCTCACCCAGGAAGTGTATGTATTGAGACAGGAAGTATATGTATTGAGACAGGAAGTATATGTATTGAGACAGGAAGTATATGTATTGAGACAGGAAGTATATGTATTGAGACAGGAAGTATATGTATTGAGGGAGGGCTGCAGACTACCGCATGCCTCCTCCCATACATGTGGAGTCACCAGCCGCCTCTTTTCACCTGACAGTGAGGGGTTTCTGCAGGGGGGCGTGTGAGATTCACGCTATTCCCCCCAGTTCCCCCTCCTCCCTGAACAGGCGCCCCGACCGACCAGAGGAGGCGCTAGTGCAGCAACCAGGACACACACCCACATCTGGCTTCCCACCCGCAGACACGGCCAATTGTGTCTGTAGAGAGGCCCGGCCAAGCCGCGGGTAACACGGGGACCCGGACGCCATCTCTTGATGTTTGGAGGGGTACTGGCCAGCCGCCACTGGCTTTGCATTTGTATATGGACACACACACACACACACACACACACACACACACACACACACACACACACACACACACACAGACACACACACACCCCTCTTGGAAACCACCCTGGAGTTATTACACTCCAGCCCTGCCTCGCCCCTGTGCAGCTCGCTTTGATATGAAATCTGACAGTGTCGATTTGCCTCCCAATCTGTCACACCGTGAATAGGAATCACACGGAGGAGTGGTGAGACCTGGGGACTGAGGCCTGGTAACACCTCCCACCCCCCACCCACCCCCACCCCCCACCCCACACACACACACACACGACTCCCACTGAGCCCTCTCCACAGTGAAATCTCCTGCAATCTTCCGATAAATACTCCCTATTCCAGAGTCAGCAGCAGGTCCGGGTGGGGCTCTGAGTGGTAGTGGTGTGTGTGTGTGTGTGTGTGGGGGGGGGGGGTATGGACAGATAAAGGATGGAGACCGTTTGAAACAGACTCATGTAGCCTAGTGAGTACAAGGCAAGACGTGTGTCTGCGTGCGGTTTTTGGATCAGCCTTGTCTCCACGCTGGTGCTTCATGTGCAGTGGCGCGTGACTAGCATGGGAGCGTTTGTGCAGAGATGACGCTGAATCTGAGCCGTCGTCTTCATCGTCCAGCGGTGGCTCAGCGGCGAGGGCAGTGGAGGCCAGCAGCAATGCAAAGAGAAGACAGTACGGTGTCCGGGTAGCGTGGCGGTCTATTCCGTCGCCTACCAACACGGGGATCGCCGTGGAGTTACCTCCGGCTTGGTCGGGCGTCCCTACAGACGCGGTGGACTATACGCACACTCTCTTCCGCATTCCGACTCGGCCAGCTCGATCATTTCCGGGCAGCGCCGGAAGTGATGCGGACAATCGACAACAACAGCGAAGCAATGGCGTTTTCGTCGGTCTCTTCAAGATCTGCCCAAACTGACGGTTAACGACGTTAGTCGCGTTACCCAAGAAGCCTGTCATACGTTAGTCAACAAAAAGGAGAAGGGCTTCAAACTTTACGTTTCAAGCTGCGTCCACAAGTACGAAGGTAACATCGGGACGTGTAATGTTAGCACCTAGCATGTTTTGTACTAGCCAGTGCTAGCGTAGTGACGAGTTACTGCTAGCGTTCTGTGTCTATGTGTCAGTCGCTGTTACAGTTTTCCTAACGTCACTGTCAGTCTCGGTTTCAAACAAGGTTCAGCAGGAGGACCGTCCATTAGGGCTGCGTGCTACACCTCTATGAGGAAAAACCAGAAGCCTCACAGTGTGAGCGTAAGGGAAAGTTATCCTGCAGGTTCCGTGTAGACTGGTTCAACTTCCGTGCAAACTGGTTCATGAGACGGGTTCCTGTTCATCAAATCAATAAAGTTTCTGTGAATCGTATCACTGCTATGAATCTAGTACTGTTAAAGGCTACGTTAAATGTGTATTTGGTATGATACCCCATACGTAACCCTAGTGTGTAAAAATGTGTAAAAGTAATGCGATTCCCAGAACTGTCTTGCGTTCTCAGTTCTGTCACTTCTTTTACACACGTTCTGTGCCCCCTGTTATTTTAACTGAGTGACGTGACATTAGTAATGATTTGGCTACAATTTTTGATTTACACATTAGTGCATATCAGCTGTGGGTTTTTTTTATTCGTTTTTTTTCTCTCATTCATATAATGAATTCCTACACCTTCGGGTCAGCTGTCCAAAGTAACGGGAAGTGAAGGAGAGAGTGCAGGCAGGGTGGAGTGGGTGGAGAAGAGTGTCAGGAGTGATGTGTGACAGAAGGGTACCAGCAAGAGTTAAAGAGAAGGTTTACAAGATGGCAGTGAGACCAGCTATGTTATATGGTCTGGAGACAGTGGCACTGATGAAAAGACAGGAGGTGGAGCTGGAGGTGGCAGAGGTGAAGATGATAAGATTTTCATTGGGAGTGATGAAGAAGAACAGGGTTAGGAACGATTATATTAGAGGGACAGCTCAGGTTGGACGGTTTCGAGACAAAGCAAGAGAGGCAAGATGGAGATGGTGTGGACATGTGTGGAGGAGAGAAGCTGGGTATACTGGGAGAAGGATGCTGAATATGGAGCTGCCAGGGAAGAGGAGAAGAGGAAGGCCAAAGAGGAGGTTTATGGAGGTGGTGAGGGAGGACATGCAGGTGGCTGGTGTGACAGAAGAAGATGCAGAGGACAGGAAGAGATGGAAAAGGACGATCTGCTGTGGCGCCCCCTAACGGGAGCAGCCGAAAATAGTAGTAGTAGTAGTAGTAGTAGTAGTAGTAGCAGTAGTAGTAGTAGATAATCAGTTCATACATCATTCATATTTTTCTCACTGTACTCGTGTATTCTCCTTTACAACAAAACTTCACTCCTTCATTGTTTGTGAAAAGAATGTTTTCATGTTTACCTGCACTTGTAGCAAGTACAGTAAGTATTGTAACAGAAGTGTGTATTTTCACAGGTTGTACTTGGGGGTTCCCATCCTGTGCGGCAGGTACAGCTTCATGCAGCCATGCGGCAGCACGTCTTTGCCAGACTGCACATCACTCCCGGCTGAACATCACCTGTGTCCCCCCAACACATGGCTGCAAAGACACTGAACACCAGCAACCACGGTAGCTAACTCTCTTAACCTGGCACTTTCATTTGATTTGTGGGTATTTGTTTATGTTTACTGAAAACTTGTTGAAATTAAACGCCCAGATGTTGTGAGTTATGTGGACTGGTCCTACGTTCAGATCAGCGAGGGCACACTAAGCAAACCCCATCCGTGCTTCTGGCAGAGCCAGGGTCAGCTGTTAGTTTCTGGCCTTGAATGGCGTGACGTTGTTGTCCGCACACAGGGAGACGCGTTCATTCGGAGGATCCCAGAGACGGAGAAGCCACAACCGCGGTCACAGACAAAACTGACTGGTTGTTTTCCCCCTCGTACCTCTGTGCTGCCCCGCGCTGCACAAGGCCGTCCTCGCCTCACTTCCTTACAGGGCCGGCCAGTGGTGGGGTGTTTTATGTAGTACTGTGTGTTTGAATGTTTGCCTGTCGTCTTCTGTACTGCACTAATATTTGTTGCTAACGTGTACTGGAGTGGCGGATCACGTGACATGGTTAAATTAAGTCCGAGTTAAAACAAATGAACAAGGCTCTTGATGCGGTTGCAGGAACAATACTTTCCTGATCTGTTCGGATGTTTGACTGATGACTGCCGGGGCAGACTGCAGCATCCCCGCCACCCTGAGCGCAGGATGAGCGGTGCGGATGATGGATGGGTGGATGGATGTAGTTATGGGCAGTGCTTTAACTCGGTGTGATGGAGATATATGATTAGCGATGGAGTGCTGTGTCTTGTATTAACTACAGTAATTGTTATAAATAAAGGTCAATGAGCAGAGCTGACAGGGTGGCCGACCACACAAAAACTGAGTACCAGTTGAATTGAACAAAGTGAACGTGTTTTAGTGAACCCATATTCAACACCTTGAACAGTGTGAACCAGATTCCCTGTAGTCTATATACAAACAATTGCTGTTTGCAGGGTTGACATTTTGTCCTGGGGACGACACACGTCCTCTGCCGGCCTTTATGGGGCGGGGGCGGTGGCATCGGATGTCCTCTCTGAGAGACGTGTTTCCATCGAGAGCTGAGTTGGCAGCCGCAGGATCCGGAGCCGAGGCGTAGTCGTGGTCCCCGGGGACCGTTTCAGCCTCCCCGTCCGGTGAGCCATCCCCCGCCGCCGGTCGCTGTCTCCTCCCCCAAACCCCCGGTCTTGGAAGTGGGGCGGAGAACTTGTTCCACTCGAACAACACCGGAACCGCTCCCGTCTTTAACACTCGCCGACCCGTCTCGGACCCTGGCTCGTGAGCCCCCTCTTTGTTAAAAGGCCGGCTACAAACATGGTGAAGTCGTCCCTCCGGATGGCGACAATCCATTTTCACCTGGTTTCCTCATCGGAGGAACCGACCAGAGGAGGCGCTAGTGCAGCGACCAGGACACACATCCACATCCGGCTTCCCACCCGCAGACTCGGCCAATTGTGTCTGTAGGGACGCCCGACCGAGCCGGAGGCAACACGGGGATTCAAACTGCCGGTCCCTGTGCTGGTAGGCAAAGGAATAGACCACCATGCCACCTGGTCGCCCTTAAACTTCTCTTTCTGAGACGGCGTCGCCGTTTGAGACAAATCATATGACCAGTGTGGATAGCTGAAGTGGAGCGGAAGTAAACGAGCTGGCGGAGACTTTACCGGAACTACGTCAGTGCCACTGTGTGCCTATAGGAGGGTTGCCGTGCGGCGTCATCGTAGAGATGCGTGCGCAACTAGGGGGCAGAAAGCGGCTACGGCGCAGAGATTGAGATGACGCGCAGTTGTTGTACAATAAACTGCACAAACCGCCAAAAGGACGGGTGGGAAATGTTCAACATTTTCATTGTTGAACCGCTTTGGCGGCTCTCAAAAGATCGTGCATCTCATAATCTTTTGAGAGCCGCCGAAGCGGTTTTGCCCCCTGGCTGCGCACGCACCCAGTAATGTTTGTAAACAGGAAACCCGCCTATAGGCCATTGGCCGTGTCTGCGGGTCACGTTTCCGGCTTTTTTCCAACACGTACTATGTGTTTGCCGCTGCACCAGTGTTCGCTCTACCCGGTCAGAACATTCCAGCAGCAGCAGAAGCTGAAGTGTCTTACAAATACTCCAAGTGGATCAGGTTTTGTTTCATTTTTCCTGGTTTTATGCTCATCGGCTGCGCTGCCGTCCGGCTGACTGTAGAGCAGGGTAGGGGAGTACGACGTAGAGAAATGATGTGGGGTTCAGCACATCTGATCTGGATGTGCTGAACCCCACATCATTTCCCGTGTGTCGTCTACGAGCTATTTTTAGGCCAGAGTATCAGAACGAGCCCAGTGCTGGTGCGTTGGACCATTAGCTTCAGAATGGCTCCTCGTTGACACTGACAGACCGCCAAAGAGGATTTTGTCTGATGTGAGACCATCGGAGCCGGGTAATGATCGGCATCGCTCACTCTGTCAAAGCAGACGGACCGAAGAACGACAGAGAGACAGCGGAGGAAAGGTGGAGTGCAGCATGAAAGCAGGGGAGAGGGCAAAGAGGCTGAGGATGGGGAGACATCAAGAGGAAGATGCGAGAGAGAGAGAGGGGGGGGGAGGGAGAGTAAAGACCAAGAGGAGATCAGAAAGGCGGAGGGCCTGAGGGGTTTGCTTATGGATGCTGATTATCAAATCCGTCCCTTTTCCCTGTCTGCACCGTCACTGCCCTTATGTTTTACCTCCAGAGAAACCCTGCGGAGGAGAGAGGAAACAAACCGCAGCATCCTTTATTTGATGACGGAGTCTGACAAGCCGCACAAACCCACCTCCGCATACAGTCTGTCACCACGCCGCTGGAGGAGGACTGGAGGAGGACTGCTTCTGTTTCTACAGAGTCATCAGACTGAGTAACGCCAGACGGAGCGTTTTAATTCCAGCCAAGCAGTATGTCACTTTCTGCAGCCCTGTAGCACTTTCCGTCACGGCTGTACAGTGATAAATAAGAGGAGTAAATAACAAATTCATCCTGGAGAGTTGAGGGAGGAGAGACAGAGAGAGAGAGAGAGAGAGAGAGAGGGAGGGACAGAATATCTGTGGTACTTAATCCCTGGAGTCAAATGACTGCAGTAAAAGACTCAGCCCTGAAACTCAGGGACACCTCTCTCTCTCTCTCTCTCTCTCCCCCCCTCTCTCTCCCTCTCCCCCCCTCTCTCTCCCGCTCTCTCTCTCGCTCGCTCACATCTTCTCTCATCCTTATAAGCCTGATTTACACCCAAATATCTGCACGTTGGGGGGGGGGGTTGCGATGATGCCAATGTGCAAGTCGGATTTTGTCTGCAAACGTGCACACAGTACTCGCTCGTGTGCTCTAGAGGGCGTCGCCACATTTATGAAACCGAAATATGAGAAATAAAGACACTGAATGCCAAAGATATCTGGAAACGGAACAAAGGAAAATAAACGATGTTATCTACCAGAAACTAGTCCACACAAGTAAAGGTGCAGCGCACGCGGGAGAAAAGGAGTACACCTTGCTGGTGGGGTTAACAAGACGCCAGGGATCTGAGACTGCAGACTCATTCATGAAGTGTTGAACTATCTTAGCAGACCTTGAAGGCAGTGACCTTTGTGGAAGAAAGGTGTAGCTCTGGGCTAAGCCAACCAAGTCACATCCTGGGGGCGTCAGGGTGGCGTGGCGGTCTATTCCGTTGCCTACCAACAAGGGGATCGCCGGTTCAAATCCCCGTGTTGCCTCCAGCTTGGTCGGGCGTCCCTAAAGACACAATTGGCCGTGTCTGTGGGTGGGAAGTCGGATGCCTAGCGCCTCCTCTGGTCAGCGTGATCCTCCCACGCGCTACGTCCCCCTGGTGAAACTCCTCACTGTCAGGTGAAAAGAAGCGGCTGGTCACTCCACATGTATGTGAGGAGGCATGTGGTAGTCTGCAGCCCTCCCGGATCAGCAGAGGGGGTGGAGTAGAGACTGGGATGGCTCGGAAGGGTGGGGTAATTGGCCTACACATTCTCACTCCCAACTCGTTACATGTGGACGCTTGTTGAGGACGACCTCTTCGTCACTAGGTACCTCTTTAACGTCAAATTTCAACGTGGAGGGTAGTTGTAGGCACACACACACACACAAACATTCGAGATTATCCCGACTGGTTTTTTTCTAGAAGTAAAGAGTTTAAATCTATCATTTATCTGTGTGCATTCATCAAAATGGCTGTTGCAGCTAGAAAAGCGCTATATAAAATGCAACTTCATTGATTGATTGATTGATTGATTCACGTTTAGGTAGAGCTGCCCTGTGATGGCCTGGCGGCCTGTCCTGGGTGTCTCCCCGCCTGCCGCCCAGTGACTGCTGGGATACACTCCAGCATCCCCGCCACCCTGAGAGCAGGATAAGTGGTTTGGATGAATCTCACAGACATATGTGATGTGAGCACGACCTCTTAACACTCGCATGATGTGGCTGTGACACGTAATGTGTTGTGTTAAAATGACGTGCCGGCACCAGGGACGATTTTTTGTTCTCTAAAAACACTGATTTGTGTTTTATATCACTCATTTTAATGTAATGAGGTCAGTGTTAGGGTTAGGGTCAGGGTCAGTGTTAGGGTTAGTGTTAGGGTTAGGATCAGTGTTAGGGTTAGTGTTAGGGTTAGGGTTAGTGTCAGTGTTAGCGTTAGTGTTAGGGTTAGGGTCAGTGTTAGAGTTAGTGTTAGGGTTAGGATCAGTGTTAGGGTTTGTGTTAGGGTTAGGATCAGTGTTAGGGTTAGTGTTAGGGTTAGGATCAGTGTTAGGGTTAGTGTTAGGGTTAGGGTCAGTGTTAGGGTTAGTGTTAGGGTTAGGATCAGTGTTAGGGTTTGTGTTAGGGGTTAGTGTCAGTGTTAGGGATAGTGTTAGGGTTAGTGTTAGGGTTAGTGTCAGTGTTAGGGTTAGTGTTAGGGTCAGTGTTAGGGTTAGTGTTAGGGTTAGGGTCAGTGTTAGGGTCAGTGTTAGGGTTAGGGTTAGTGTTAGGGTTAGGGTTAGGGTCAGTGTTAGGGTCAGTGTTAGGGTTGGTGTTGGGTTAGGGTTAGGGTCAGTGTTAGGGGTAGGGTCAGTGTTAGGGTCAGTGTTAGGGTTAGGGTCATTTTTAGTGTTAGTTTTAGGGTTAGGGTTAGTGTCAGTGTTAGGGTTAATGTTAGAATTAGGGTCAATGTTAGGGTTAGGGTTAGTGTCAATCTTAGTGTTAGGGTCAATGTTAGGGTTAGGGTTTATCTTAGGGTTAAGGTCAGTGTTAGGGTTAGGGTTAGGGTCAGTGTTAGGTTTAGGGTTAAGGTTGGGGTTAGGGTTACGGTTAGGTATTTTTTGTGCCTATGAGGGCTCTCAGTCCCTCCACGTTGAAAGTGGACGTTGAAGGGGTACCTAGAGCGTTGGACAGTGATGAGGAGGTCGTCCTCAACAAGCGTCCACATGTATTGAGTTGGGAGTGAGAATGGGCTCAGTGGGGAAATTGGCCAAGTACACGAGTGCACTTGGCTAGAAAAGGGGTGAAATCCTAAAAAAGAAAAAAAAACCTTAAACACAAGTAATCCAAAACATGGTGTGGTAGCTGTGATATGACATGAACAGCGCGACCTGAGATGAAGTGTGACGTGTAGAGAATTAACAGACGTGTATAACACAAACCACCTGTAGCTGAAACAGTCATTAGCTGAAAGAGGAATCAACATTGGAAATGAATAAGAAAAAAAGAAAAATAAGTAAATAAATTAATAATAATAACAAACAAAACAATAATGAACAATACATATAGATATACTCACACATATGCACACACACACACAACACAATCTAAGTGAATGAATAATAATTACAATAGCAGACGAGGTGTGTAAACCAGACGTAAAACAGTATAAAGGATGCAGTGTAGCTAAACCGACTGGGTTCAGGAAAAAAAATCACGACCATGTGGACCGGGCAAGGCACGTGGGAAATGTAGTCCACATTAGTGTAAACAGCAGAAGCACGGAAGACCACAGCATAGTTCTTGTGCACTTACACTGTAGGAGAGGACGTTCTTACAGTTACAGTTCTTTTTTTGCCCCCCCCCCCCTTTTTCTCCCAGTTGTATCCGGCCAATTACCCCCCTCTTCTGAGCCGTCCCGGTCGCTGCTCCACCCCCTCTGCTGATCCGGGAGGGGAGGGGGCTGTAGACTACCACATGCCTCCTCCGTTACATGTGGAGTCGCCAACGGCTTCTTTTCACCTGACAGTGAGGAGTTTCAGCAGGGGGGGGGGCGTAGCGCTTGGGACGATCACGCTATTCCCCCCAGTTCCACCACCCCCCCTGAACAGGCGCCCCGACTGACCAGAGGAGGCGTTAGTGCAGAGACAAGGACACATACCCAAATCCGGCTTCCCAACTGCCGACACGGCCAATTCCGTCTGTTGGGACACCCGACCAAGCCAGAGGTAACACAGGGTTTCGAACTAGCGATCCCCGTGTTGGTAGGAAACAGAGTAGACCGCCATGCCACCCCGGATGCCCAGTGAACTTACAGTTCTTATGGACAAAATGAGTGGCCGCAGTAGGATCTTCAAACCTGTTAGATGTCCCGTGTGACATGGTGATTTTGAGTATCGCTGCGTCGAGAAGACCAAACTTCACATCTGGGTAGGAGCGTAGATTGCGCTTAGTTGCGCCGAATGCAGCTCGCTTCTTGGTAACAAAGGAAGAATAATCGGGGAATATAGAAATTCTCTTGCCTTTGTAAGGAAGGGGAGAGGTTTCCCCAGATCGCTGTAGAATCAGGCTCCGGACATGGAAGAAGTGAACCCTTGCAACAAAGGGCTGAGGCGGGCTCCCCTCTGGGTTTCTCGCGCAGGACTTCGGTGGCATGGTCAATCAGGGGCTTCTCGTTCAGTCCAAGCAGGTCCTGGCGTAGCTGGGCGACAAAATCAGCGGTCTCTCCAGTCCTTCTGGCACACCCATCACGCGTATGTTATTCCTCCTGGATCTACCCTGCAGATCTTCACACGTGCTGTCCAGATGTTTCACTGGTATGGTGAGCATGCCTACTGTAGATTCTAGCTCCTTTATCCAAGTACTGGGGTCGGTAGCCACATGCTCTGGTTCGTGCACCGCCCCCTCATGAATGTCCACTGTATGTTGAAGTGGTACAATTGAGTTCTTTGCTTCTTGTCTCACAAACGATATTTCAGAACGCGGACTCGTGGACAGAGCATCAAGTTCCCCGAACGTCGCTTCTAAGGGGGTCCATCATGGACCTGTAACCGCGTAGCATCAATGGTGCTAGTAGCGTTAGCATCCTCTGTGTATCCGGCACGGGAGGTGGCAATGCTTTGCCGCCTCCTCTCATGGGCTCTTGCTACTGACGAATATTTGACGTCGTCGTCAGTCAAGAATCAGATTAATTGAGGTCGAACGTCTCCAAAGTTTGTTTAAGTTGTCCCAGACTATTAATATGCAAAACTGTTCAACGAAAAATTATATTTAAGTCACATTCTCTCAGAGCAGTAAGGGGACACATCGACTCTCTTCTGTGCTCCCTAGCGCCCCATCAACAAATTTTCCCCTGTAAAACCACTGGCCCAATGACAAATTTTACTGGCCCCGCCATTCTTTAACAAAATAAGAACGAAATATCGAGCTGGTTTTCAGGTCACATTTATTCCCTTAACCTAAGCAGCCAAACAGTGCATAAACATGAATTACAAATATGAGTTACAAAAGTCATTAAAGAAACAAAATTCATAAACCGGTGGAGGGGAAACGTTAAATAATTACTATGAAAACATGACGTATGCAGATAGAACTGCAAAGGCACGCGACAGTATATATGAAGAGGTTTCTCCACCTTTTATTTAATGCTACAGCCTTACTGTGTAGACTAGTGTTTCCCAACCCAGTCCCCAAGGACCCCCTATTCTGCAGGTTTTCACTGTAACCCTGCATAGGTAGCCCTGCTTGTACTTACTCAACCACTCATCTCATAGCAGTTAATTATGCAAGGTGTGCAAAGTCTGGCATAATTCATTGCTGATTGGTTGAATAACTACAAACGGGTACCTATTCGGGGTTGTAAAGAAACTGCAGGATAGGGGTCCTTGAGGACTGGGTTGGGAAACACTGGTGTAGACACGCTAAACTCTGTTAAGATTTCAGAAGAACGAGTGTCTGCGTCTCTGAGTTTTTGTGCACCTTCCTACCTCGTGTTTACCCAGAAACCCCGTCGTTTACATGCACCCTCCCAGAAGATCATTTTGGCCCTTATGCACTCTCCCTTTCACACACTTTCAATTGCTCTCCCCCTCGTTTTCTCCCTCCAAAACTCCCTTTCATTTACCCCCCCCTCTCTCTGTAGTTATGGTGTAGTCACGTGTCTCCTGCCCGGGTAGGTAAATGGTCCATTGCAAGGAAAACTGAGAAATCAACTCTGACTGGAGCTCACGGACAGCTGTTGTATTCCCAGCCGTCTGAAATGACTTCCATTTAAATGTGCAGTGCCTGGGAGGGCACACGTAGCTAATCACAACTCATTCGAAATTAGTATTCACAAACGGCAACCTGGCTTAATCATCTTGGAAAGGTAAGTTATTCTGCATCGCCAAAGACCTGCTGTGTGGGCTCGCTTCTGCAGAGCAACACAGCTGAGAGTCGAGGTGTACGGACACGGATGCTCTTCTGTGGTTATTCTGTGTATCTAATCCCTTAGAGAAGTAAAGAGGATTGTCACTGGGAGCGAGAAGTCCCCCACTCTCATCCTTTGGCCCGATGGACTGACTGACTTCCCCAGAGAGAAAGAGAGGAAGAATCACTGAAGTGTGGAACCCTTTCTCTGTGGATCCCGACTGACTTGTCTTATTTTGGAAGTGTTATATTGTGGAGTCGCCGTCGTCACCTGTGCCCACCTCAACAAGGCTTCAGGTCACTTATAGGAGGCTTATAACTGATAAAGTCGGTACATAATATAACAGAGTATTTGTTTTGGGGGCACAGTGAGTGATGGAGATCATCTATTTCTCATAAAGGAAGTGTGAGAGGGAATCCAGGCTGGTACTCCAACCTTGGGGGTTGTCCCGGGTCTGTGTGGAGTTTGCATGTTCTCCTCGTATCTACGTGGGTTTCCTCCGGAGGCTCCGGTTTTCTCCCACAGTCCAAAGACATGGAGGTCAGGTGTCCCTGTGCGCAGTGCTTGAATTGGGCTGGTTTCGCCAGTACGCAGTACCGGGACTTCTGATTTTTACCCGTCTGCGTACCGGTACTTCTTACTGCGTAGCGCCACCTCGTGGTGCATGTAGGTACGCATGTTGTAGCGCCTGCGTGTTTTAATGGGCTTCTGCGGAGTGCGTCGGTAATCCCGTCCCAAACACCGTGTAGTTTCTAAGAAGAGTCTGTGACCCTCAAACTAATTATATTGTATCGAATTCGGGGGACGACGCAACCACAGGAACTGCCGCGGCCGGGACGCGAACCCGTATCGCCCGCACCGCAGGAGACATCGCTAACCGCTAGACTAAAGGGTCAGACCCGCCAGCCAGCGGCCAGCGTGTCTACTTATCCATGCACGTTACACTACCCCCCCCCGTATAACCTGTATAAACGTCTAGAAACACTCCATATGTCATTATATGGTGTGTACTTATATAAGCAGATAATCATGAGTTCTCATAAGGTTCTTCTAAAGTTCTCACTGAAATGCTTAAAAAATATAAGTTGTATGTTCAAATTGTGCTCCTTATTCACACATTTGTAATATGTACCCCAACACTTAACCGCTGACCCATCTTGACCGTCACCGTATTGGTTTGAGCGATTGGTTAAACAGTATTTCTATGTATGTACAGGGAGCAGAGGTG
>NC_079221.1:54982859-55080028 GCF_029633865.1 Lampris incognitus | reverse complement strand
ACTGGAAAGAAGCAGTTCTGCGCCACGGTTAAGGCCTTTCTGGCAATACAGAAGCCACCTGTTGATGGGGGATGGCCTGCTGATGAAAGGAAGGAGAATACTGATTCCAGCAAGCATGCAACAGGACATCTTGGACAAAATTCACCAGGGTCACCAGGGAATGGTGAAAGGCATGGCCAGGGCCCATGAAGCAGTGTGGTGGCCAGGGCCCATGAAGCAGTGTGGTGGCCAGGGCCCATCAAGCAGTGTGGTGGCCTGGGCCCATGAAGCAGTGTGGTGGCCTGGGCCCATGAAGCAGTGTGGTGGCCTGGGCCCATGAAGCAGCGTGGTGGCCTGGGCCCATGAAGCAGTGTGTGGCCTGGGCCCATGAAGCAGTGTGGTGGCCTGGGCCCATGAAGCAGCGTGGTGGCCTGGGCCCATGAAGCAGTGTGGTGGCCTGGGCCCATGAAGCAGCGTGGTGGCCTGGGCCCATGAAGCAGTGTGGTGGCCAGGGCCCATGAAGCAGTGTGGTGGCCAGGGCCCATGAAGCAGTGTGGTGGCCAGGGCCCATGAAGCAGTGTGGTGGCCAGGGCTCATGAAGCAGTGTGGTGGCCAGGGGCCATGAAGCAGTGTGGTGGCCAGGGGCCATGAAGCAGTGTGGTGGCCAGGGCCCATGAAGCAGTGTGGTGGCCTGGGCTCATGAAGCAGCGTGGTGGCCAGGGCCCATGAAGCAGTGTGGTGGCCAGGGCCCATGAAGCAGTGTGGTGGCCAGGGCTCATGAAGCAGTGTGGTGGCCAGGGCTCATGAAGCAGCGTGGTGGCCAGGGCCCATGAAGCAGTGTGGTGGCCAGGGCCCATGAAGCAGTGTGGTGGCCAGGGCCCATGAAGCAGTGTGGTGGCCAGGGCTCATGAAGCAGTGTGGTGGCCAGGGGCCATGAAGCAGTGTGGTGGCCAGGGGCCATGAAGCAGTGTGGTGGCCAGGGCCCATGAAGCAGTGTGGTGGCCTGGGCTCATGAAGCAGCGTGGTGGCCAGGGCCCATGAAGCAGTGTGGTGGCCAGGGCCCATGAAGCAGTGTGGTGGCCAGGGCTCATGAAGCAGTGTGGTGGCCAGGGCTCATGAAGCAGCGTGGTGGCCAGGGCCCATGAAGCAGTGTGGTGGCCAGGGCCCATGAAGCAGTGTGGTGGCCTGGGCCCATGAAGCAGCGTGGTGGCCAGGGCCCATGAAGCAGTGTGGTGGCCAGGGGCCATGAAGCAGTGTGGTGGCCAGGGGCCATGAAGCAGTGTGGTGGCCAGGGCCCATGAAGCAGTGTGGTGGCCAGGGCCCATGAAGCAGTGTGGTGGCCAGGGCCCATGAAGCAGCGTGGTGGCCAGAGCCCGTGAAGCAGCGTGGTGGCCAGGGCCCGTGAAGCAGCGTGGTGGCCAGGGCCCATGAAGCAGCGTGGTGGTCAGGGCCATGAAGCAGAGTGGTGGCCAGGGCCATGAGGCAGTGTGGTGGCCAGGGCCATGAAGCAGTGTGGTGGCCAGAGCCCGTGAAGCAGCGTGGTGGCCAGGGCCCGTGAAGCAGCG
This sequence comes from Lampris incognitus, assembly GCF_029633865.1. NCBI lineage: Eukaryota > Metazoa > Chordata > Actinopteri > Lampriformes > Lampridae > Lampris > Lampris incognitus. The sequence continues at coordinate 55,078,484 of NC_079221.1, read as the reverse complement.
TGGTGGCCAGAGCCCGTGAAGCAGCGTGGTGGCCAGGGCCCGTGAAGCAGCGTGGTGGCCAGGGCCCGTGAAGCAGCGTGGTGGCCAGGGCCCATGAAGCAGAGTGGTGGCCAGGGCCCATGAAGCAGCGTGGTGGCCAGGGCCCATGAAGCAGCGTGGTGGCCTGGGCCCATGAAGCAGTGTGGTGGCCAGGCCCATGAAGCAGCGTGGTGGCCAGGGCCCATGAAGCAGTGTGGTGGCCAGGGCCCATGAAGCAGAGTGGTGGCCAGGGCCCATGAAGCAGCGTGGTGGCCAGGGCCCATGAAGCAGCGTGGTGGCCAGGGCCATGAAGTAGCGTGGTGGCCAGGGCCCGTGAAGCAGCGTGGTGGTCAGGGCCCGTGAAGCAGCGTGGTGGCCAGGGCCCGTGAAGCAGCGTGGTGGCCAGGGCCCGTGAAGCAGCGTGGTGGCCAGGGCCCGTGAAGCAGCGTGGTGGCCAGGGCCCATGAAGCAGAGTGGTGGCCAGGGCCCATGAAGCAGTGTGGTGGCCAGGGCCCATGAAGCAGCGTGGTGGCCAGGGCCCATGAAGCAGTGTGGTGGCCAGGCCCATGAAGCAGCGTGGTGGCCAGGGCCCATGAAGCAGCGTGGTGGCCAGGCCCATGAAGCAGCGTGGTGGCCAGGGCCCATGAAGCAGTGTGGTGGCCAGGGCCCATGAAGCAGAGTGGTGGCCAGGGCCCATGAAGCAGTGTGGTGGCCAGGGCCCATGAAGCAGCGTGGTGGCCATGGCCCATGAAGCAGCGTGGTGGCCAGGGCCCATGAAGCAGCGTGGTGGCCAGGGCCATGAAGTAGCGTGGTGGCCAGGGCCCGTGAAGCAGCGTGGTGGTCAGGGCCCGTGAAGCAGCGTGGTGGCCAGGGCCCGTGAAGCAGCGTGGTGGCCAGGGCCCGTGAAGCAGCGTGGTGGCCAGGGCCCGTGAAGCAGCGTGGTGGCCAGGGCCCGTGAAGCAGCGTGGTGGCCAGGGCCCGTGAAGCAGCGTGGTGGCCAGGGCCCGTGAAGCAGCGTGGTGGCCAGGGCCCGTGAAGCAGCGTGGTGGCCAGGGCCCGTGAAGCAGCGTGGTGGCCAGGGCCCGTGAAGCAGCGTGGTGGCCAGGGCCCGTGAAGCAGTGTGTTGGCCAGGGCCCGTGAAGCAGAGTGGTGGCCAGGGCCCGTGAAGCAGTGTGGTGGCCAGGGCCCATGAAGCAGCGTGGTGGCCAGGGCCCATGAAGCAGTGTGGTGGCCAGGGCCATGAGGCAGTGTGGTGGCCAGGGCCCATGAAGCAGCGTGGTGGCCAGGGCCATGAGGCAGTGTGGTGGCCAGGGCCCGTGAAGCAGTGTGGTGGCCAGGGCCATGAAGCAGCATGGTGGCCAGGGCCCATGAAGCAGTGTGGTGGCCAGGGCCCATGAAGCAGCGTGGTGGCCAGGGCCCATGAAGCAGTGTGGTGGCCAGGGCCCATGAAGCAGCGTGGTGGCCAGGGCCCATGAAGCAGCGTGGTGGCCAGGGCTCATGAAGCAGCGTGGTGGCCAGGGCCCATGAAGCAGCATGGTGGCCAGGGCCATGAGGCAGTGTGGTGGCCAGGGCCCATGAAGCAGCGTGGTGGCCAGGGCCATGAGGCAGTGTGGTGGCCAGGGCCCATGAAGCAGCGTGGTGGCCAGGGCCATGAGGCAGTGTGGTGGCTAGGGCCCATGAAGCAGCGTGGTGGCCTGGGCCCATGAAGCAGTGTGGTGGCCAGGGCCATGAAGCAGCGTGGTGGCCTTGGCCCATGAAGCAGCGTGGTGGCCAGGCCCATGAAGCAGAGTGGTGGCCTGGGCCATGAAGCAGCGTGGTGGCCTGGGCCCATGAAGCAGCGTGGTGGCCTGGGCCCATGAAGCAGCGTGGTGGCCAGGGCCATGAAGCAGAGTGGTGGCCAGGGCCCATGAAGCAGCGTGGTGGCCTGGGCCCATGAAGCAGCATGGTGGCCAGGGCCCATGAAGCAGAGTGGTGGCCAGGGCTCATGAAGCAGCGTGGTGGCCTGGGCCCATGAAGCAGCGTGGTGGCCAGGGCCCATGAAGCAGTGTGGTGGCCAGGGCCCATGAAGCAGTGTGGTGGCCAGGGCCCATGAAGCAGTGTGGTGGCCAGGGCCCATGAAGCAGCGTGGTGGCCTGGGCCCATGAAGCAGCGTGGTGGCCTGGGCCCATGAAGCAGCGTGGTGGCCAGGGCCATGAAGCAGAGTGGTGGCCAGGGCCCATGAAGCAGCGTGGTGGCCTGGGCCCATGAAGCAGCATGGTGGCCAGGGCCCATGAAGCAGAGTGGTGGCCAGGGCTCATGAAGCAGCGTGGTGGCCTGGGCCCATGAAGCAGCGTGGTGGCCAGGGCCCATGAAGCAGTGTGGTGGCCAGGGCCCATGAAGCAGTGTGGTGGCCAGGGCCCATGAAGCAGTGTGGTGGCCAGGGCCCATGAAGCAGTGTGGTGGCCTGGGCCCATGAAGCAGTGTGGTGGCCTGGGCTGACAAGACAGATCAGAGAGAAGGTACGTCAGTGTGAAATTTGTGCTGAAGAGAGTCAAAATGCCACCGAACCTCTGATGACCACGCCCTTGCCATCGCGCCCATGGGAACGGCTAGCAGCTGACTTATTTGAGTGGAAGAAGGGTCAGCATTTACTAGTCACTGATTACTATTCAAGATACATTGAGGTTGCCAGTTTAACAAGCACTTCAGCAACAGCTGTGATTGTGAGAAAGAAGGCATCTTTAGCCGCCACGGGGTGCCGGATACACTCGTTACAGACAACGGACCGCAGTTTGCTGCTGCAGAGTTTGCAGATTTTGCTAAAGATTACAACTTTCAACATGTTACCAGTAGCCCCCGTTACCCTCAAAGCAATGGGGAAGCTGAACGTGCAGTAAAGACTGTGAAATCCTTGTTGCAGAAGAGTGAGGACCCTCACAAAGCGCAACTCCTCTTGCCCATGGAGGATCACCGGCACAACTCCTGATGGGGCGCCACATCCAAACACCCCTTCCGGTGTGTCCACGCACTCTCAAACCAGCATGGCCAGACTCGAGAGCTTTTGAGTTGAAAGACCAGGAGCTTAAAAGACAACAGGCTGAAGGACACAACAGACGACATAGAGCACGGGAGACACCACCACTCCAGCCAGGTCAGAGAGTTTGGATACTGAATGTTCCACACACAGGAGTCGTCTCTGGATCAGCAGGGACACCACGTTCATACGTGACCCAAACCTCAACAGGCAGTCTCCGAAGAAACCGGTCTCATTTGAGAGTAGTGCCTTCACCGTCTGGAAGCCAGCCGGACTCTGGACTACACACCAGAGTTGGCAGGGCAGTCAAGCCTGTTAAAAGACTGAGTTTGTAGTTTAGTGTTGTGAGTATACGCGGAGTAGAATAACCTCCATACCACAACAGAGAGGATCAGGTAGTCTACCCTACCTCTCAGTTAGGTTATGTACTTGCCTTGATATGTTCATAGGTCAAAAAAAAAGAAGAAAGGAATATGAGATGTGAAATGTGTCTAGATATGAGATGTGAAATGTGTGTCTAGATAAGAGATGTAGTATAAGTACTATAAAGTACAGGACAGACATGTGACAAAGGTAGAAACAAACAACATCTTGATTTAAACGTTTTCTTCCTTTCTCAGGGGGGACAGATCAGGTGATCCAGAGCAGCCAGTCTGGATTCCACATGTGTTCAAACACACAACTGCACAGAACGAAGGTACAGTTGAGAGGACGATGAGGAGGCAGGCACGATACCAAGTAATACAGCGAAAGAGAGACCTCTTTGCAAGCTTCAAACCAAGATGACAGTGAACCTGACAGTCCCTTCAGTGATGTCCCGTTTTCTGAGGTAATGGAGGGGACACGCCGTGCAGTGGTGTTGCTGTACAGTGCGACGGTGACTTAAGTGAGGAAATTACACATTTGAAGAACAAGATATCTCAATAGAATATGATTCTCAATAGAGAATATGTTCTGGATTTCTTAAACTAAATTTAAAAAAAAAGTTCCCTAAATAATTTTTCCCCTCAAGTTTCTTCTCAGCGTTCAGTTTCCCTGTGCTTAATTTTTGGGGTCTGGGTTTGGTTCCTTACAAGAGTTTCTTATTAAAGGCCATGATTATCCCAATATACATTATTTTGCTTGGCCTAAGATGGTCTAAGGACGACTGCTGATATTTTTCTGTCCCTTGTGTAAACTCACACATGTGGCCTAAAGGACCAGTTAAACTACCAGGGCTTACCTTTGATTTGATGAAGCAAAACTTTTCCTTCGATCTACTACTACTACTACTGCTACTACTACTACTACTACTAATACTGCTACTACTACTACTACTACTACTACTGCTGCTACTACTGCTACTACTGCTACTATTACTACTGCTACTACTACTACTACTACTGCTGCTGCTACTACTGCTACTACTGCTACTATTACTACTGCTACTACTACTACTACTACTACTACTACTGCTACTACTACTACTGCTGCTACTACTGCTACTACTACTGCTACTACTACTACTACTACTGCTGCTGCTACTACTACTACTACTACTACTACTACTACTACTACTACTAGTACTACTACTACTACTTTTGGCTGCTCCCGTTAGGGGGCGCCACAGCGGATCATCTGTTTCCATCTCTTCCTGTCCTCTGCATGGTCCTCTGTCACACCAGCCACCTGCATGTCCTTAGCGGCGCAATGGGGGGGGGGGGTGCAGAGGGTGCAATGCACACAGGCGCCGCGTCAACGGGGGTGCCAGAAGACCGTACGCAAAGAAAAAAAAAAATACATATATATTAATTATTAAAAAAATAGCATGTAACTATATATTCTAATCCACAATTATCATCTAAGTAATAATGTATATAAATATTATACTTTTCAAAAACAAGTAGGCCTACGAGCAGAAATTGTTTACTGTACACTGTACTTTTGGCTCCCCCGCTCATGCGGCACCTGTGTGCATTGTACCCTCTGCACTCCCCCCCCCCCCCCCCGTTGCTCCCCTGCGTCCTCCCTCACCACATCCATAAACCTCCTCTTTGGCCTTCATCTTTTCCTCTTGCCTGACAGCTCCATATTCAGCATCCTTCTCCCAATATCCACGATGCGAACGGCGGGGGAGCTAGGGGCAGCTCGGCTCCCCTTAATAAGACACGGGCTCCCCTGAAAACGTGAATTGCGAAATTTTGGGGGTCTCTACAAATATTGCCATTGTGTTATTTTGACATGCAATTTCAGTTTTGTGTATCGTCATCATCGTGGGTTATTATGTGTAAAATTGCGAATGTGTCATTCATTTATGCATGACGGCGATTTAACACCAATTCGCTTCAGTAAAGATGACGACACATGCTATTCTTGCTATACACGTGCTGTTCTCGCCATGACCACCACGGCGTGGCGGCGCTGTGGTGCAAATCACACTCCACTCATGTTTACATGTTAACTCAAAGATTCGTAGAACAAATGTAAACGGTGGAGGCTGAGTCCTGTTGATCTGCGCGTGAAGTCCTTAGCATTTTCTTTTCGCAGTTAGCATCAATAGCCATGTCAAAAAGAAACAAGGCAGTTTAATTCACTTTGGTTTCACTAAGAAACTGTGTTCTAGCGATGCTAGCATGACCGGGTCACCTGCTGCAAGCCCTGCGACCGCTGTTAGCACACCGCCCGCCGGGGTGCCAGCGCAGCAGGAAGGAGCTGAAGAAGAGTCCTCTCTGGCTGAAGAAGAGTCCTCTCTGGCTAAAGAAGAGTCCTCTCTGGCTGAAGAAGAGTCCTCTCTGGCTGAAGATGGTGGCGGTAACAGCTCGTCAGAGGACGAGGCCTCGGCCGGTCACGGTCCTAACCCCTCTTGCTCCTCTCTCCCATCAGACTGGAACAGTCAGCAATGGAGAGCCTGGAAGAGCCGGTATACATGGCTGTTCGTTAAGGATGGGAGCTTGGGGTGCACCGCTTGCAGGGACGCAAAAACCTTCTCCTGTCTGAAAAGGTACCTGGCACGCACTTGTCTGAGGAGAGGATTAACGGAGAAGTAAGCAGCACTGCTCAGAACAAGTCATGAAGAAGGATATATAAACATAGGGGCAGCATTGCACACAAGAGGGCCGTTGAAGTGGCATTGACTAAGCAAAATGCGATTCTGCCAAATAAAGTCGTTGAGGTGAATTCCAGGTTAATGGAGGAGACCGCAGCATCATTCAGGTCCGCCTATATGGTGGCTAAGGAAGGCTGTCTTACAGAAAGCTCACCCCTTTACTGAAGCTTCAGGAGCCTAATGGCGCAAAGGTGGGAACTGCGCATAAACCAGACCACTCCTGCGCTGAGATCATAGGTCATATTGCACAGCAAATGCAGAAGAAGTTTGTTTCGAATATTCGAGAGTGTCTGTGGATGTTCTCATTCATCCAGGTCATGGTTATCCAAAGGAGTTGAATCAAGTGCAACTGGACTTGGTATTCGAGAGCTTAATTCAAAAATCCCCTGTGACCCCGAGAGCAGGATAAGTGGTTCAGGTAATGGATGGCTGGAATTAAAAAATCAGCATCACCATTGATGAAAGCGCAGTACACGGTCGTGCCTGTCTCGTCGTATACGTGAGATGTGATGTGAGGGGCAAAGGAGATTTGGAAAATGTTTTTTTAGACATTGTAGAGCTGACACAGGGCACAGATGCAGAATCCATTTACAAGAGTTTGAGACGGTGGCTTTCGCACAGCGGGATTAGATGACGAGTATTTGGGGAAACACCTCATCAACATCGCCACAGATGGGGCTTCAGTTCTCACAGGCAAACCCACTGGAGTGATTGCAAGGCTTAAGCGTGACTTTCCAAACATCCAGTCCATACATTGCTTGGCCCACCACCTTGAATTGGCTGTCCAGGATTCTCCGAAAGTGGTTGCTGGATGTAATCATCTCGAGTTTTTCATTGCCAAGCTGTATTCTTTGTACCACCAGTCTGCAGAGAATGTGAGATTGCTCGAGGAAGCAGCTGCAAATCTAAATACGCAGATTGTGAGAATTGGACGGATGTTCACCATCAGATGGGTGGTGAGTAGTTTCAATCTGTAATGGCAGTCTGGAATAACTACCCTGCTTTAGCGCGCCACTTCAAAACTGCAAGCGAGGATGCATCTCGCAATGACACCGAGAGGAAGAAATTCCTGATGCTATACAAACACCTCACAAACTCTGGGTTTTTACTTCCTCTGGCTTGCATGAAAGACATACTCCGTGAGCTACAGGGCCTGTCACTGAAATGCCAGCCAAGAGACATCACTCTAGTGGATGCCAGTCGCCACATTCTGCAGTCTACTGATATACTGAAAGTGAGTGGAGATAAATCCACACAGAAGGCCGGACAGCACACGTCCCTGGGGCTGTTTAAAGATGGTCAACTAGTTAAGGGCACGGGCAAGATTCTCCGAAATCAGTTTTATCAATCTGTGATCGACCATCTCACAAGGCGAATGCCAGAATCAGACCTCCTACAGATGCTGAAACCCCTGGACAAGAACGTTTGGCCCCAGGATCGGAATGCTTTGATTCTGTATGGAGAAAACGAAGTACGGACACTTGCTAAAATGCTCGGAGAACCAGCCAGAGAGGCGGTCGAGGAGCTCCGCGGCTGGAGGTTACAAGACAGAGCACCAGGCGAAACGCTGGAAAAGCTTTGTACAGCGAGTAGAACCTACCTTCCCACTTCAGCTGAGTTTGAGAGGGGATTTTCTGCCGTCAATGATACGGATAGCAAGACCCGAGATAGGTTGCATGAAAACAGCCTCTCATCGCTCCTTTTTCTGGATATTAATGGACCCCCGTTGGAGAGTTTCGACCCAATGCCCTTTATCACATCTTGGATTTCTGGACGAACAGCAAAGGCAGCTGACCCCAGGCCTCTGTGGTGGATTCTGTATTAAGGTAAGGCATGCCATTCCCAATGTGTTGTGGCTGGGTTGTTATAGGTCTACGTGACCCTCGATGTCTTTCTGTAGTAACTTGAACCGTTGTTGATGTACTCGATTGTAGGCAGCCTGATGTGCTTCGTTTATAGCCGGTTTTATATAGAGGGAGTGTAAGAGCTTATAGTTATACAGCCTACACGATGTGCTGGCATAAAGCAAGTAGGCCATACACTATACACTTACAGCTGTTGTATCTTTGTAAGTCATTGTAAGTCCAAATACAAAAAGTGGGCTCCCCCGAAGGCCACGGTATAGTTCGAACACTGCCTCCTCTGGTCAGTCGGGGTGCCTGTTCAGAGGGGAGGGGGAACTGGGGGGAATAGCGTGATCCTCCCATGCACTACGTCCCCCTGGGGAAACTCCTCACTGTCAAGTGAAAAGAAGCAGCTGGCGACTCCACATGCATCGGAGGAGGCATGTGGTAGTCTGCAGCCCTCCCCGGATCGGCAGAGAGGGTGGAGCAGAGAACAGGGCTGCTCGGAAGAGTGGGGTAATTGGCCGGATACAGTTGGGGAGAAAAAGGGGTGAACATAATAATTGGAAATATTTGATGATAAGTGGCACCGTGGCGCAGTGGTTAGCGCAGTCACCTCACAACAAGAAGGTTCTGGGTTCGAGCCCTGGGGTAGTCCAACTTTGGGGGAGGGGGGGTCCTGGATCGTCGTCTGTGTGGAGTTTGCATGTTCTCCCCGTGTCTGCATGGGTTTCCTCCGGGTGCTCCGGTTTCCTCCCACAGTCCAAACACATGTAGGTCAGAGGTGACTCGGTCGGACTAAATTGCCCCTAGGTGTGGGTGTGGGTGTGGGTTGGGGAGGGGAGGGGAGGGGGCGGGCCCAGTGATGGCCTGGTGGCCTGTCCCAGTGATGGCCTAGTGGCCTGTCCAGGGTGTCTCCCCGCCTGCTGCCCAGCGACTGCTGGGATAGGCTCCAGCATCCCCGTGACCCTGAGAGCAGGATAAGCAGTTTGGATGATGGATGGATGGATGGATGTTTGATGATAAATCTCTTGACTTCCATCAGGCTCTGGGTTGAACGTCTGCTCTGTTGTTCCAGGCTTATATATCTTCACCATCATCATCATCAAAATTGACTGATTTCAGTCCCAGCTCAGGCACTACCCAACACCAATCTGAGGAGGAAACTTAACTAACAGTGTGTGTGTGTGTACATACAGATATAACTTTGTTAAAAGAAACACTCGATGGTAGGGACAGTGCTCAACAAATAAGGAGCAAAAATAATCCAGTGAGTCAAGTAACTTCTTTATGAGACAGTACAAGCCGGTCTCATGCCATAAACAATCATCAGCTGATTATATATATATATATACCTATATATATATATAACCCAGCTACTGAGGATGCACAAGCCAGTGCATCCTTAGTGCCGGTCCCAAGCCCGGGCAAATGGGGAGGGTTGCGTCAGGAAGGGCATCCGGCGTAAAATCTTTGCCAAATCAAATATGCGGATCATAAATAAGATTTCCATACCGGATCGGTCGAGGCCCGGGTTACCAACGACTGCCACTGGCACTGTTAACCAGCAGGGTGGCGGTGGAAACTATGCTACTGTTGGGCGAAGGAGAAGGAGATGGGGAAGGCATGTCCAGAGGCAGCGAGAGAGGAGGAAGGCTAGGAGTGTGGAGGTGAGAGTTGGAACTTTGAATGTCGGCACTCTGACTGGTAAAGGGAGAGAGCTGGCTGACATGATGGAAAGAAGAAAGGTAGGCATACTGTGTGTGCAAGAGACCAGGTGGAAGGGGAGTAAGGCCAGGAGGATTGGAGGTGGGTTCAAACTCTTCTACCATGGTGTGAATGGGAGGAGAAATGGGGTAGGGGTAATTCTGATGGAAGAGTATGTCAAGAGCGTGCTGGAGGTGAAGAGAGTGTCAGACAGAGTGATGAGGATGAAGCTGGAAATTGAAGGTGTATTGCTGAATGTTATCAGCGCATATGCCCCGCAAGTTGGGTGTGAGATGGATGAAAAAGAAGAATTCTGGAATGAGTTGGACGACATGGTGGAGAGTGTACCCAAGGAGGAGAGAGTGGTGATTGGAGCGGACTTCAATGGACATGTTGGTGAAGGGAACAGAGGTGATGAGGAGGTGATGGGAAGGTATGGAGTCAAGGAGAGAAATGTGGAAGGACAGATGGTGGTCGATTTTGCGAAAAGGATGGAAATGGCTGTGGTGAATACATATTTCAAGAAGAGGGAGGAGCACAGGGTGACGTACAAGAGTGGAGGAAAGTGCACACAGGTGGACTATATCTGATGTAGAAGGCACCATCTAAAAGGGATTGGAGACTGCAAGGTGGTGACAGGGGAGAACGTAGCCAGGCAGCATCGGATGGTGGTCTGTAGGATGACTTTGGAGACTAAGAGGAAGAAGCGAGTGAAGACACAGCCGAAGATTAAATGGTGGAAGTTGAAGAAGGAAGACTGTTGTGTGGAGTTCAGGCAGGAGGTAAGACAGGCACTGGGTGGTAGTGAAGAGTTGCCAGATAGCTGGGCAACCACTGCAGAAATAGTGAGGGAGACAGCTAGGAAGGTACTTGGTGTGTCATCAGGACAGAGGAAGGAAGACAAGGAGACTTGGTGGTGGAATGAGGAAGTACAGCAAATTATACAGAGGATGAGGTTGGCAAAGAAGAAGTGGGATAGTCAGAGAGATGAAGAAAGTAGACAGGAGTACAAGGAGATGCAGCGTAAAGCAAAGAGAGAGGTGGTGAAGGCAAAGGAAAAGGCGAATGGTGAGTTGTATGACAGATTAGACACTAAGGAAGGAGAAAAGGACTTGTACCGATTGGCTAGACAGAGGGACCAAGCTGCAAAGGATGTGCAGCAAGTTAGGGCGATCAAGGATAGAGATGGAAATGTGCTGACAAGCGAGGAGAGTGTGCTAAGAAGGTGGAAGGAATACTTTGAGGGGCTGATGAATGAAGAAAATGAGAGAGAGAGAAGGTTGGATGATGCGGGGATAATGAATCAGGAAGTTCAGCGGATTAGCAAGTAGGAAGTGAGGGCAGCTATGAAGAGGATGAAGAGTGGAAAGGCAGTTGGTCCTGATGACATACCCGTGGAGGCATGGAGCTGTTTAGGAGAGATGGCAGTGGGGTTTTTAACTAGATTGTTTAACACAATCCTGGAAAGTGAGAGGATGCCTGAGGAGTGGAGAAGAAGCACACTGGTACCGATTTTCAAGAACAAGGGCGATGTGCAGAACTGTAACAACTACAGAGGTATAAAGTTGATCAGCCACAGCATGAAGATATGGGAAAGAGTAATAGAAGCTAGGTTAAGAGGAGAGGTGATGATCAGCGAGCAGCAGTATGGGTTCATGCCATGAAAGAGCACCACAGATGTGATGTTTGCTTTGAGAATGTTGATGGAGATGTATAGAGGAGGCCAGAAAGAGTTGCATTGTGTCTTTGTAGATTTAGAGAAAGCTTATGACAGGGTGCCGAGAGAGGAGGTGTGGTATTGTATGAGGAAGCCAGGAGTTGCAGAGAAGTATGTAGGTGTGGTGCAGGATATGTGTGAGGGAAGTGTGACAATGGTGAGGTGTGAGGTTGGAGTGACAGATGGGTTCAAGGTGGAGGTGGGATTACATCAAGGAGCGGCTCTGAGCCCTTTCTTGTTTGCAATGGTGATGGACAGGTTGACGGACAAGATCAGGCAGGAGTCTCCATGGACGATGATGTCCGTGGATGACATTGTGATCTGTAGCGAGAGTAGGGTGCAGGTGGAGGAGAGCCTGGAGAGGTGGAGGTAGGCACTGGAGAGAAGAGGAATGAAAGTCAGTAGGAGCAAGATGGAATACCTATGTGTGAATGAGAGGGAGGACAGTGGAATGGGGAGGATGCAAGGAGTAGAGGTGACGAAGGCATTTGGGTTTAAATACTTGGGGTCAACTGTCCAAAGTAACGGGGAGTGCAGAAGAGAGGTGAAGAAGAGAGTGCAGGCAGGGTGGAGTGGGTGGAGAAGAGAGTGCAGGCAGGGTGGAGTGGGTGGAGAAGAGTGTCAGGAGTGATGTGTGACAGAAGGGTACCAGCAAGAGTTAAAGGGAAGGTTTACAAGATGGTTGTGAGACCAGCTATGTTGTATGGTCTGGAGACAGTGGCACTGATGAAAAGACAGGAGGTGGAGGTGGAGGTGGCAGAGGTGAAGATGATAAGATTTTCACTGGGAGTGATGAAGAAGGACAGGATTAGGGACGAGTATATTAGAGGGACAGCTCAGGTTGGACGGTTTGGAGACAAAGCAAGAGAGGCAAGATTGAGATGGTTTGGACATGTGTGGAGGAGAGATGCTGGGTATACTGGGAGAAGGATGCTGAATATGGAGCTGCCAGGGAAGAGGAGAAGAGGAAGGCCAAAGAGGAGGTTTATGGAGGTGGTGAGGGAGGACATGCAGGTGGCTGGTGTGGCAGAGGAAGACGCAGAGGACAGGAAGAGATGGAAACGGATGATCCGCTGTGGCGCCCCCTAACGGGAGCAGCAGAAAGTAGTAGTAGTAGTAGATTTGTATGTGTGTGTGTGTGTGTGTGTGTGTGTGTGTGTGTGTATATATATATATGTATATACGTATATGTATATTTGGAAACACCTGCACACAGATAAGTGGTGAGGGAGACAGACAGCCCGACAGACAGACGGAGAGCGATACTGAGAGAGAGAGAGAGAGGGACAGACAGACAGACAGAGACACACACACACACACACACACACAAAGCGATACTGAGAGAGAGACAGACAGAGAAGACTGACAGCTAGCTACACTTCAGAGAGAGATTTGATTTTTAAAATGTGACTTTTATTTTAGAAATGTACAATCATATTCAAACCACAAGCAAATAAATAAATAATGTGAAAAATAAAAAGTAAATCACATCAATTCTCCAGAAAAAACAAGTTGGTTATCTTTTACTGAGCACAACACATCCCTGTAAGCCCGAATAACACAACACATCCCTGTAAGCCCGGACAACACAACACATCCCTGTAAGCCCAGATAACACTGAATTGCTGGGTATCTTTCATTTCTTTGTAATAATTGAAGTCAACCATCATCCTGGCTTTTACCATTCTAGTAAACAGCAGCTTTACATCAGTGTCTACTGAGTTCTCCATCTTCCTCTTTCTGCTTACATATATGGCCAGTTTCGCTTGTCCCAGGATGAAATTCATCAGTTGACATTTTTCTTTTACAGTTCGTTTATACACAAACCCCCAGAATGAAAGTGTGCTTGGAGAAAACCTCCCCTACCTTGCTGGATAAACTCTCTAACAACATGAACAGTGGTACCAGGCGCACGCACTCCAGGTAACAGGGGAAAACAGTTTCTTTGTAAGGGCAAAAAATACATTTATCACTCACACCCTGACCAATAACAGAGAGAAAAGCATTAACTGCTACTATCCCATGCACAATCCTCCACTGCAAGTCAGCAACCTTCTTTGTTAATGGTGGTTTGTATAAACACCTCCCAGCAGGCCTGACGTCGACTCCCAAGCCCAGAGGACTTCGCCAAGGTGTGTCGACTCGGTCGTGTAGTTTACCTTTGTTTAGACATTTAACCATCATTCCATACAGTAATTTGCCTTTTGCCTCTTCTAAATTTAGAAAAGTACTTCTCTTCTCATTAAAAAAAAGCCTGAACAGTCATCAAAGCTGGGACGAATACTTAAACAAGGAAAAGGATCATCGACATTAGGCACGATCAAACCATTGCTGTATTCATTTAACAGGATGAATTCATGTCTCGTCAGACAGCGTCTCCAGTGGTCAAGCAGCCTGTTGATGATCCTCACAGAACGCACTCCCAGACCAGCCGCAAGAGCAGCTGCATTGCTCAGGTCAGGTCCAGCAGCGTTCACCACCGATTCAAGGGTTAGAAAACCTGCTCTGCAAAACACTTCTGACTGTCGATCCTGCCCAGCAGGGTGTGTTCAGACGTCCTCCATGCACCACAGGCTCCCTCAACAACCAGTACAGGGAGTCGCATTGCTTTGTCCTCTCTTTCACCACCATCTTCCACACTGTGAAGACACCGCGGTAGAAAGGTGGCAGGGTTTGAAACTTCACAGTCTTCAAATCCATGAGGAACAGTGAGTCATGCAGTCCCAAACCACCAAACTTCTGCAAAACTGTTTGCGCCAGTGGTCTCCACACCAAGTCTTTCGGGCCATAAAGCAGTCTCTGGATGAATTGAAGGTGGAACGCAGCGCCTCTACTGGCCAAATGTGCAAGTCCTTGTCCGCCTTCCTCCTTTGGGAGAAAGAGGATAGCCTGGGGAATCCAATGTAAATTATCCCAAAAAAAATCAACTAAAACAGCTTGAATTCTTGAAAGTAAATTTGGAGGGGGGTCAACACAAACTAATCTGTGCCATAATGAGGAGGATACTAGATTGTTGATTACAAGCGTCCTCCCTCTGTAAGACATGCTTGGCAGGAGCCACTTCCACCTTTTAAGCCAGCCTTCTATTTTTTCTAAAATGTTCTCCCAGTTCTTTTCTAACACAGATTCTTCACCCAAATAAACTCCCAAGTACTTTATCCCTCCTTTTTTCCAAATCAGCCCTCCCGGTAGAACTAAATTGTCAAGTGGCCTTTTCCCAACCATCACAGCTTCACTTTTTTCCCAGTTTACCTTAGCAGACGACAAACTATTGAAAAGCTCTACAGTCCCCTCCAAGGTATCAATATCACACTGTTTGTTAATCATTATCATACCGTCATCTGCATATGCTGAGACCTTTACAGCTGTGGTACAACCTGGGAAAAAGTTTGTTTCTGAGTTTGTGAAGAAAAGGCTCAATGGAAAGGGAGTGCAGCATTCCAGAAAGTGTGCATCCTTGACGTACTCCCGTCTGTACAATGAAAGGTGCAACCAAACCACCATTAATTTCTAGTATACTCACAATGTCACGGTACAGTACCTGGATCTTGGCTATGAAACCTGGGCTGAACCCAAAGGCATTTAGCGTCTGCCACAGGTACTTGTGTTCAACCCGGTCAAAAGCCTTTTCCTGGTCTATGGAAATGAGACCATCATCTACACCCAATGAGCCAGAGAGGTCCAAAACGTGCCCAATTAGGGTGATATTGTCACTTATTAACCTGCCGGGCACACAGTAAGTCTGGTCAACATGAATGGCCTTACTCATCACCTCTCTAAGTCTAGAGGCTAAAGCTTTAGAGAGGATTTTATAGTCCCCACACAGCAGCGATTCAGGTCTCCAGTTCTTCAGGTCTTGTAGAGCCCCCTTTTTTGGCAGCAAAGTGACAACTGCCCTTCTACAGCTCAGCAGCAGCTGTCCTCTGCACAAACTGTCCTGAAGCACCTCTAGCAAATCTTTGCCGATCACAGACCAAAAGGACTTATAAAATTCAACAGGCAGTCCATCAATGCCAGGTGCTTTACCATTGCCCAGGCTCATGAGAGCAGTGTACAGTTCATTCAGAGACAGTTCTGCATCCAACACCACGTTGGTATCACCATCCACCTGAGGTAGCCCAGCATAAAAAGAACTGGCCAGCTCTGCATCCTCCACAAATTCACTTTCAAACAGATCATTGTAGAAGGAGGTGGCATATCTACGGATCTCAGGGGTTCCCGTTATTGTGGTTCCATCGCCAGAGCATAACGAATGAATGAACTTCCTCTGACCATTCCTTCGCTCCAAACCAAAAAATAACTGTGATGGGGCATCCATTTGAGACACATTTATGAAACGTGAACGGACCAGAGCTCCCTGTGCTGTGGTGCCCAACAGGTTGGCTAAGGCAGCCTTTTTAGCTTTAAGGGCTTCAAAATGCCCTTGATTTCTTGTAGAATCCACTAAACCCTGTAACTCTACTACTTCAATCACCAGTTCTTTAAGAGATCTGGTAATGTGCTTGGTGACATTGCGAGTATACTCCTGACATAATTGTCTTATTTTGCTCTTTCCTATATCCCACCATTGCTGTAATGAAGAGAGAGTTGTCTTGCTTTTTCCATGTAAAGCCCAAAGAAACTCAAAAGCCTCTCTGAAAGATCTATCATGTAGAAGACCAGTGTTAAAATGCCAATATGCACTCCGTACCTTAACATTCCGAATGAAAAAAGAGCACTGAACAAGACAATGGTCAGAAAAACCAACAGGAGCTATTTGACTTGATTTGAAGATACCAAAATGATGTTTAAAACAATAAAAACGATCAAGTCTTGCCAGAGATAACAAATTGTCCTTGGAGTGACTCCACGTGTACTGCCTGTCACTCCTGTAAAAACCTCTCCAGACATCCTTTAGGCCATGGGTTTCAATCAACCGCCTAAGTTTGGCAGATGAAGCGGGTTGAGGCTCTAGATGGTTCCTGTCTAGTTTGGCATTTTCCGTGCAATTGAAATCTCTCCTCCCAGAAACAAAAAGAAATCGGCACAATTGTGAATAACATCACATAAGATGTTCAGCATTCTCATTCTGTCAACGCCCGAAACTGGGGCATAAACATTCACAAAAATTTAATTTTGCACCTTCATATTGTACTGTGACTTTTAGAATATGACCACACACTATCTCTTCTACCTCAGAAGAAGAGGGACTGAAACCCTTAGAGAAAAGCACACCAGCGCCACCACTGTTAGTTAATTTGTGGCTTAGGAAGACCTCCCCAGGCCACTCCTTCCTCCAGTCACTTCCATTCACGGCGTCACTATGAGTTTCCTGAATAAAGACCACATCCAACCCTTTCAATTCTACCAACTTGAAGAGAGAAGCTCTCTTCACATCGCTCCTGGCTCCATTTATATTTAAAGACCCTATCTTCAAATCAGCCATGAAAGGTAAAGAAGCTGTCTCTGCAACAAGAAAAGCACATACAAACAATATGAGGAGAACAACTTTTGTCTTAATCATCACTGATTAATTGTGCCTTGACTTTTGTCGTAATTTTCTTGAGCCGGTAAACCTCTTGGTCAGTGAAAGCCCCCTCTTTCTTCCTCAGTCGTGCCACAGACCTGACCAAAGAGCTCAAATCGGGGAAGAACTGGTCGGTTTTACCCGCCCTTTGCCCTTTAGTGTCAGTTAAAAATTTCCTAATTGTCTCGAGGGGATAAAAAATGGTTTCATCCTCTTGTGATGGTGTCCACTCACTTTCCTCATCCGATGAATCATCCAACACTTTCTTGGCCTGGGCACCACCCTGCTCTTTGTCAGACATTTTCCTTTCCCTCCGTTTAGCTGTTAAACCCTTCTCCTCCTCCGTAAACATGTTGTCATCTATCAGTTCATCACTGACCACACTTTCCACACTTTGATCGCAGTTCGTTTTACATTTGTCACATTTCCTTTCCTCTGTCAGCTTACATTTCTCCGGTTTCTCTCTGGTCTGGGCGTTATCGGCATCATTTCGACTCCTAGCTTGGTCCTGTTTCTCAGTCTGCTCCCTGTCCTGCGTGTCTGCCTCGGTCTCCTCTACTTTCTCTGCGGACTGCTGCGCATCGGGCGAGTCAGACTCGGCTTCAGGCTGCGGCGCTTCAGGCTGCGGCGCTTCAGGCTGCGGCGCTTCAGGCTGCGGCGCTTCCGGCGGGTTCGAGCTGGTCTGCTGTCCGGCCTCAGGGCAAGACCGAACCACATGTCCTTCTGCACCGCAACCGAAGCATTTCATCGTCTCAGAGGTGGCAAACACGTTGTAACTAAAACCGTCTACTTTGAAGGTGAAAGTCAGGTTTAAATCACCTGTGTTGTCCTTAAGGATCATGAAGACCTGTCTTCTGTGACGCACAACGTGTCTTAGTTTTGGCGACTTGGGCCCCAGCCGAACCAGTTTAATGGGGGACACCAGCTGCCCGAAACGCGACAGCTCCGTGGCCAACACGTCATTCTTAATGAACGGAGGCGCGTTTGAAATAGTTACCTTCTTTGCCAGGTTCACCAGCGGGAGAACAGGGGTGAAAGAGTCGCGAATCATGACACCATTTTCCACCACCTCTTCACCTTTGGCCACGTCATCTAAGAAAATGACAACAGCTTTGTTCATACGCGAAGCAGACTTCACACTTTCAAAACCGACAACCTCTCCGACAGCATAGCTGGCCTCCTCCACCCTAACAGCATAGCTGGCCTCCTCCACTGAACAGCATAGCTGGCCTCCTCCACCCTAACAGCATAGCTTGCCTCCTCCACCCTAACAGCATAGCTGGCCTCCTCCACTGAACAGCATAGCTGGCCTCCTCCACCCTAACAGCATAGCTGGCCTCCTCCACTGAACAGCCGACACTTGGCAATATCTAAACCGCATGTCGGCGTGTCAGCTTCTCCAGCTCCGCACTACTACTGACAACGGGCATAGTGCCCGGCTGCTAACCGCACCACCAAACTACACCCCAAACAATTAACCACCTTACAACAAACTAATCACGAAGATAAATACAGAAAAGAAAGAGAAAGCATGGTCATTTTCATTCACACCGAAGCAAAAAAACGCTGTCACTCCGTTCACTCAGTCGCAGTTCCACTCACTTCCGCTCGAGAGAGAGAGAGAGAGAGAGAGAGATACTGAGAGAGAGATACTGAGAGAGAGAGAGAGAGAGAGAGAGAGAGAGAGAGAGAGAGAGAGAGAGAGAGAGAGATACTGAGAGAGAGAGAGAGAGAGAGAGAGAGAGAGAGAGATACTGAGAGAGAGAGAGAGAGAGAGAGAGAGAGAGAGAGATACTGAGAGAGAGAGAGAGATACTGAGAGAGAGATACTGAGAGAGAGAGAGAGAGAGAGAGATACTAAGAGAGAGATACTGAGAGAGAGCGACAGACGGACAGACAGACAGACAGACAGACAGACAGACAGACAGGGAGCGATACTGCGAGAGAGATACTGAGAGAGAGCGACAGACAGACAGACAGACAGGGAGCGATACTGAGAGAGACAGACAGAGCAGACTGACAGCCAGCCACACTTCAGAGAGAGAGAGAGATACTGAGAGAGAGATACTGAGAGAGAGCGACAGACAGACAGACAGACAGAGAGATACTGAGAGAGACAGACAGAGCAGACTGACAGCCAGCCACACTTCAGAGAGAGAGAGAGATACTGAGAGAGAGCGACAGACAGACAGAGAGAGATACTGAGAGAGACAGACAGAGCAGACTGACAGCCAGCTACACTTCAGAGAGAGAGAGAGATACTGAGAGAGAGCGACAGACAGACAGACAGACAGACAGAGAGCGATACTGAGAGAGACAGACAGAGCAGACTGACAGCCAGCCACACTTCAGAGAGAGAGAGATACTGAGAGAGAGCGACAGACAGACAGACAGACAGAGAGAGATACTGAGAGAGACAGACAGAGCAGACTGACAGCCAGCCACACTTCAGAGAGAGAGAAATACTGAGAGAGAGCGACAGACAGACAGACAGAGAGAGATACTGAGAGAGACAGACAGAGCAGACTGACAGCCAGCCACACTTCAGAGAGAGAGACAGATACTGAGAGTGACAGACAGACAGAGAGCGATACTGAGAGAGACAGACAGAGCAGACTGACAGCCAGCCACACTTCAGAGAGAGAGACAGATACTGAGAGTGACAGACAGACAGACAGACAGAGAGCAATACTGAGAGAGACAGAGCAGACTGACAGCTAGCCACACTTCAGAGAGAGAGAGAGATACTGAGAGTGACAGACAGACAGACAGACAGGGAGCGATACTGAGAGAGACAGACACAGCAGACTGACAGCCAGCCACACTTCAGAGAGAGAGACAGATACTGAGAGAGAGCGACAGACAGAGAGCGATACTGAGAGAGACAGACACAGCAGACTGACAGCCAGCCACACTTCAGAGAGAGAGACAGATACTGAGAGTGACAGACATACAGACAGACAGAGAGCGATACTGAGAGAGACAGACAGACAGACAGAGAGCGATACTGAGAGAGACAGACAGAGCAGACTGACAGCCAGCCACACTTCAGCCCCTTGGGAACAGAAGATTCGTTTGCACTCGATTGGAAATCCAATTGGAGTTTTTAATTCAAAAGCTGCGAGGGAGAGGTTAAATGGATTCAGGATGTTTGTTCATTTGATTCAAGTGTTGAAAAGCAGTTGAGTGAATATGAAAATGTGTTTCCGGTGTCTACTTTATGGCATATTCCTTTCATAGTAAAAGATAACACAATAATGTACACACAAACAGAAATGAGTTTCACAGACAGAAAAATGTATATTAAGTAAAATATTGTGGTGAGGTGGCGTGCAAGAAGGAGTCGAGAGGCAGACATCTCTTTTTAGTAGCAGCTCCCGTGACCCATACCCCGCACGACCCCGGGAGTGCTCTTTTATTTGCACCCAAAATGGCTACTGAACAATGGTTCCACCCCCGCCCCTAAGAAACAGTAGTCTTAGACACGGTCCTACAGTCAGTCATTCAGTAAAATGGTCTTCTACTTAGTCCGAGTCGAGCCCCCAAACGAAGAGCACAACCACAATAACCAAAACATGAACACAACATCACTAAAACAACAATTTCAACATGAGCGTTAACAGTCCTAGAATCCCTTGCGCTCCCCCACCCCAGAACTGCCGACAGTCAGAACGACCACCCTCTCCAGTCGCTGCAATATGTTCAGGAAACAGGACAATTTTTATTTTCATTATTTGATGATGAATGAATTTACTGGAGGGTGCATATTGCTTTCCATCTTCATCATAGCAGCCAAATGAGGTAGATGAAGGCAAGTAGTGTTGAGTGTGAAGAAGAGGTGAAGTTGTTGTGTCTAACCAGCAGATATGACAACAAGCTGGTAGAAGACCTTTACCAACAGATAGTACACCATCAGTAAGTATCCAAGTCCTCTGAAGAAGTGAAGTTGTTGTGTCTAACCAACAGATAGTACACCATCAGTAAGTATCAAAGTCCTCTCCGGGCTTTGTATCTGTATCAGTCCTGCACAAATATATAAAAATAAATATACAAAGCTAGACATAGAAAGGAAAACACTATAGGTATTTCTTAGATTATAGGTATTCTTTAGGCTTTTGACGCAGTCAATTACCATATTCTTTTTCAGAAGCTTTCACTTCTTGGAGTTAAAAACAATGCACTGCTCTGGTTCACCAGTTCCCTGAAAGATAGACAGCAGTTTGTGTCCCATAATGGAACCAATTCTCATTTTCTTCCCTTACTCTGTGGCATACCACAAGGCTCAATTCTTGGGCCCTTGTTATTTTTGATATATAATGGACATATGTGGAGGAGAGATGCTGGGTATATTGGGAGAAGGATGCTGAATATGGAGCTGCCAGGGAAGAGGAAAATAGGAAGGCCCAAGAGGAGGTTTATGGATATGGTGAGGGAGGACAGGCAGGTGGCTGGTGTAACAGAGGAAGATGCAGAGGACAGGAAGAGATGGAAACGGATGATCCACTGTGGTGACCCCTAACGAGAGCAGCCGAAAGTAGTAGTCATAGTAGTCGTAGTCGTAGTAGTAGTAGTAGCAGTAGTAGTAGTAATGAATGACCTCCCCAATGTTTCAGACAAGCTGTCTAAAACTTTTTTTGCAGATGACACAAGTGTCTTCTAGTTACATAAAGATTCTGACACCATCATTAAGGTACTAAATGAAGACATATAAGCTGTCTATTTGGTTTAAGTCCAACAAGCTATCACTTAACATTAAAAAAAAGAAGCAAGGTTAATCTTTTTTGGTCTTAAATCAGGGATTTTTAACTCCTCGTCAAAACTTGTAATCGATAACATCCCATAACTAAAGTGTGTTCTACACGATTCCTCGGCATTCCGCTTGATGAAGCCTTATATTGGAAACCTCTTATCAGGGCCATAACCATGAAAATGGCCAAGAGTATTAATATACTAGGCAAAATCCATCACTTGATCAACACTGAGGTAGCCACTATGTTATATTATTCAATGGCTTATCTGTATATTAGTTATTATAATATAGCTTGAGCTGGTACTCATCAGACCAGGCTTGAGCCCATATACCATCATTAGAAACGAGCACTAAGAATAATAAATTGTGTACATCAAAGACATTCCTCTCAGCCTCTATTTCTTCAATTAAGTGTCCTCAGTGTTTATCAAGTGATGCATCCCAAGATTGGTTTATTTGTTCAAGAGAATTAAAAAAAAGAACCCCCCCTTTTTTTACGTGACATATTTGCATACAATTGTAAATTTTGTACTCCACGTGTAGTTCTGTCCTTAGACCCCCCCCCATTCTCTTACTTCCAAATCTCAGTTTAGTATATTCTACTGAGGGTCCAACATATGGAATTATCTGCTCAAGTTGTCTTCACAGCAGTTTAAAGGAGCCCTGAAATCACTTCTAACCAACCAATATAGGCTGGGTCCAACCAGTACTGTCCTTTGTCATGTAAGTCTAAAGGCCTATTATGAATATTGCTTGTTTACATATATATATAATCCAGTGAGTCAAGTAAATTCTTTTTGAGACAGTACAAGCCTATTTCATGCCATAAGTAATATATTTGTATGTATGTATGTACGTATGTGTATATATCTTTATTTATTTATTGAGATAGATGGTAGGAAAAAAAACTTTAATACATTGCAGTACAAGCTTGTTTGTGCATCATGCACGTATCAGCTGCCAATGTGATTAAACAACAAAGAAAAAACACACAGCCAATAAATGCTACGTTTGCACCACGTCACGCCCCTAGTTACGATGCACAGCAACCAAAACATTACAACATTACAACCAATGGGGTTGGGCTTGTTTTGAAAAAGCAAGGATTTAAAGGGCCGGGGCACAGTTGAAAAAGCATACATTTAAAATATAACAACAAAACAACATCCAATGGGGTACTTACGTATATCATATAGTGGAAGAGCAGAGAGTTAAAATATAAAAATATAACTGTGGGGAAGCCCCACATTTGGTGGCAGGGGTGGGATCCATGCCAGTGGGAGACAGTGAAGGAAGTGCCAACCGGAGAGAGGAGACTTCAGGCGGCTGTTGTGCCTGGGGATCATGATGTCCTTGACCAGCACGGGGCAACGGTCAACTGCCAGATCAACCAGGTTGTGCTGAACTGTCCAGTCTTTGGCGACACCTGGTGCGGAAGCAGTTCGCCAGGGGTGCCAGGATGGAGCAGGAAGGTAAGCAGCAGGAGCAGAGGTGGAAGGTGTGGCAACCATCTCTAACTCTGACAAGACTCTGACAACCAGGCTGTTTGGGGAAGGCCTGATGCCCAACCATTGGGGGCATCCAGCGGGGAACGTTTCAGTTGGGTGGGGTTCCCTAACTGGAGAGGTCCAAGGATTCAGGACGTTGTTGACTTCCTGTCCCATGACTCTGGGGAGTAGCAGTCTTGGGGGGGGGGGGGGGACGGTGACAAAGTGGGTGATAACACAACCATTTGTCCGAACATCATCTCAATTGGTACCAGGTGTTGGCTTTCCTTGCCCCAGTGGTGCAGCCTAAACTCAGGTGCTGCTGACCAACTCAAGGGGAGTATTTAAGCAGTAGCTTTGGACTTCAGGGTGCAGACGTGTGCACGCGATGTTCATCCGTTTGTTAGTTCAAGGTCAATTGTTTTGAGTGAGTGTTGGTCAGTTAGCTGTTCATTTGTTCATTTGCTTTGTTCATTCTTCTGTTCTATATGTAGGTACACCCTGTAAATAAATCATTTCTGTTGTATGGAAACAGTTCTGAGTCTGCCTCCTACATTTTAGCCACTCAGGCCAGGCTTCCCCACATTTGGGGCTTCTCCACAATAACATCTAATAAATGTCACATGTGTATCATCTAATGGGGGGGGGGTAATAAAGACACTGGTTTACTTGTAGTTACAAAGGAGATATGTTTTTCTGTGTCTATAGCTGGTGGCCAATTCGTTTCTACTGCTCAAGGTGGACATATCAGGCTTGCAAATAATGAAGTATTTCTCTGCCAAGCACAGGTGACATCTTTTGCTGTTAATTGAATATGCATTGTTATTCGTGAGGATTTTCCATGGAATAGGGTAATTAATATTCTTGTCCACCAGCGGCCAAATGTATTGGCTTAAGGCCGTTGCATTTCTTGCATGCTCATTTCTGAAGCTACTCATATGGGCATTAAACCTAATTTTAAAAGGGTCCTCTGTTAGTCCAATGTGCGTGTCCACATTGCAGCTGTCTTCTCTTGTCACCGATGCCTGGTAGAGGACTCCCCGTGTCCGGCATTTCCCTTCAAGAGGACACGATGCCTTAGCACGGCAGTTGCAGTTGGAGGTGTTTGGTTGCGGTGAGGGGGTCTGTGCCTTGGCCATGATGCTTGTGTGGGATGAACGAACTTGCTGAACATCTGGCATGCAGCTGTAGCTCATTTTGACAGTGTTCCTGTTGAATATTTTTCTCAGTTGATGGTCTGGGGTAAAGCACTCATCCCAAAGCTTAAAAAATAGTTTCCAATATTAAAGGCCCCACGGTGTCGCTGTAGGGAGGATTAGATCGGGTGATGTTTCGCCGTCAGCTGCGGTTTTTTTGTTGCTGGTTGTCACTAATTGGTAGTGGATGGTACTTAAGACTGAAATTATATCCACATGTTTGTAAGGTTTCCCGGTATGGGGGGGGGGGGCTGCTTCATTAAAGATGGCTTCGCTAGATAACAAACATGGGAGTCTCTTGTTTATGCTCACTGGGATATTTTTCAAGATAGAGGGGGCGGATGACCACTTTCTCTGTGGATGTGCTGCAGTATATTGTTGGGCTTCATGTATGGCCTGCGTGTACCGTTTTTAAGGTCTAATGAGGTGGCAAGGCAGTCGATTTGGGTTTTGTTAGCCTCAATTGAAATTTTTTAGCCCATTGCTTGTGAATATGCTGCACATTTTCGTTTTTATTCTCTCGACTTCTCCTGCTGGTTTGTTGCAGACTGCCAGCCGGTCGTCTCTATATAGCCCGACGTTGATGTCTGGGACCTGTAGTTGAGACAACAAGTACAAGCCCACTAGCTCACAAGTCTCTGCCCCGTCAAAGCTGCCCATGGTCACGTCGAATATACCGCTACCTTGGGATTCCCTTGTGGTATAAGATTGACTCTTTGGTGTGGGCTATTATGTCTCTGTCTTGGCCGGATATTGGTGTATGCTGAGGCAAAGTCAATGGCTTTGTCTAGAAGCTCTTTAGTTATGGAGGGGTGAAACTTGGCAAATCTCAAAGCATATAAACGTATGCCTGTTCTTGTCATCCATGCCCCTAAACCATTCTAATACTTGGTCGGTGTTCTTCCACTGATTTAAGGGACCCCCCTTCAGAATTTTCCTATTTATACTTTCAGTGATTTTTTTTGTTGTTGCTTAGCTTACCTAGTATTTCTGACACGAGAGGCGCCAGATGCTGAGTACAAACGAAAATCAGCTGCAAAACATTTGACGCTCAGTTGAACTAACACCCGGCGTCAGCGTCATTATGCGATTAAACATGGCAAATTCAGTGAAAGTTATTTTAATGTTTCTCCAAGTTCCTACGTGATACAGCAAATCTGAAATTAGTTTGTGTTCAGCTTGGCATTGTCTCTTTTTTTTTTGAGGAAGCAAAACGCTTGAAAAAATGTGTTGTCCAGTGAGTTGTCCATAAAGTGTTAAATTGACTATAGTCAGTTTAACACTTTATGTGAGCAAATGTTACCCTCAAAGCTACTATCCTGAAATTTTACATACAAATTAATATAATTTTTGATACTTCCTATCTCTTGTGTTTTAGGATAATATTTAACCCATGAATGCTCAATTCCTGCAGACTTTAGCAGGATGTGATGTGGATGGTTGTTGTCTGGTAGGACTTTACCAGAAAAATTATAGGGTGCAATGTTTTCCATCTTCGTGATAGCAGCCAAATGAGGAAGAAGAAGGCAGGTAGTGTTGAGTTAGAAGAAGTGAAGGTCTAATCAGCAGATATGACAGAACAAGCTAGTAGAAGACCTTTACCAACACATGGTACTACATCAATAAGTAAAACTCAGGTTCAACCAGGTTTTATGTGTGTTTCTGACACCACAGCCCTGCTGACTGTCATTCATCTGGACTGGAGCTCAGACACCCACCTCACCACCACCTACATAGGACACACCCTGGTACAGTAAAACCAGCAGATTCAGGACTGTAACTTTAAAATGTTTGTAGTATTTCAGAATGTGCCAGATCCCAGTATTGCTCTGTGAGTGGTATAATATTGTCTCTTATGCATATTTCATTCTGTCTCCTCTACTACTTCCATCGTCCTCTTGTCTTGTAGAGAAATCCAACAGGAGTTGAGAAGACTTGTAAAATGTTGGCCTTTCATTTTCTTCCTCATTCTTTTTCAGGTGTGCTGGCCTCTCTCTCTCTCTCTCTCTCTCTCTCTCTCTCTCTCTCTCTCTCTCTCTCTCTCTCTCTCTCTCTCTCTCTCTCTCTCTCTCTCTCTCTCTCTCCCTCCTCTCTCCATCTCCCAGGCCTGACCCCATTCCTACGCTTCACTGACCACTCACATGGTGTCCACTATAGATGGTTCTTGAGCAAATTTGAGAGACTACCCTCACCACTATCTCTACCACACAGGCGAGAGATGAGTAGATAGCTAGTTTATGCAGGAAAAAGATGGGAAACCAAAAGTGATGAGAGAGAGAGAGAGAGAGAGAGAGAGAGAATTTTCTTTTGAATTTCAAAACAAATGTTTATTTAAGAAGCGACGGACTTTAACATGACATTTTTTTAACGATATGAACAAATTGACGCCTTCACATTAACACGCCCGATAAAGACTTCATTTTCCATCACAGAACCAATTCACATATCAATTGAGAGAGAGAGAGAGAGAGAGAGAGAGAGAGAGAGAGAATTTTGAATTTTAAAACAGACTTTTATTTCTGTCTAGTTCCATTTACACAGTTTTTCATGATCAAAAATTACAACAAAACATATTCATTCAAAAACCCAAAACAAAAATAACAAAGAAAAAAAAACCCTCAGATATTCAGAACAGAAGAGTTCTCTCTGACTGAACACAGCACACCCTGCACACCTTAAGTGTTCACCAAAACTTCTGTTTTTGCTTTTGTTTTTTTTGTCAGTCTTTAAAAACCGAACTCTACTCTGAGCCAAGATGCCAGCAGCCCAGTCAGCATCAGAACCATGTCTTCTGACCCCTCGCCTCTCGAATAGTTTTCCCTTGTTTTCCAAATAGCTAATTTGGCCAGTCCTGAAATGAAATTCATTAATGTGTGTACAGATGTTTTCTATGCAGTGTAGTGTGGACCATAGATGAGAAGACAAAAAGAAGCCTGTAGTAGGCTGAACGGTCTGACCAGTCTGGAACACTGGATAAACAGATGGTATGTTGTTTCTGTCTGTAAGTCACCCCCTGTGCCAGGATTGAGGTGCCCCAGATCCCTCTTTGTAGCTATGGCCCCATGTACAATCCTCCACTGCAGGTCACCTGTCTGTTTGTTAATGAGAGATCTGTACAGGGACCACCAACAGTCCCTTGGGGATGGTCCCCAGGGAGCGTGAGTTTGAAAACTTCACACTGTTAAATAATAGGCTGCTTTTTTTCCCTAGAGTCTCAAGTCTCCCAACTCTAGGGTCTTTAGAGACAGCATGTCCTCCTTATCTTGCCACTGTCCTCCTTATCTTGCCACTGTCCAAGATCCTGTCCTCCTTATCTTGCCACGGTCCCACAGCAGAATAGACAGCCAGGGAAGGAAAGACATACTCATATTCTTCATCCCATTGGTCAGGTAGAGTACAATCTCCAGCAAACACTCTGAGGGCTTCTGGCAGGGAAGCAAGGACCTCCTCCACAAGCCTGAGCAGCAGCCTGAGCAGCAGCAGTCTGAGCAGCCGGTGATGAAACTGTTTCCAAACAAATACTCCTCAAAGAGCCACACGCCTGGCGCCATCACAGCTTCCCGGTGGAATGTTAAAACCTGTCACGCCTGTAAAACAGACTGGTAAAAAGGTGTCAGACCAGTTAAATCGATGGACTGGGGCCAAAGCAGGAAAAAGTGTTTGTCATAGCCTAGACATCCAGCCCTTCTTAGCAGAAAACAGGCAGTATCTGTCCATGGCAGGCCAAAGCTGTAAAGCAGTCTCTGAGCTGTCTGCAGACTGAATGCTGTGATCTGTGATTTGATGTCTACCAGACCCTGTACTCCCTCCTGTACCAGCAGATACAATATCGCTGGTCTCAGCCAGTGCTGTCCTGACCAGAAGAAATCCATAATTGCCCTCTGAATTCCTTCAATCAGTTCCCTTGGTGGGGCTCAGTCTATCAGTTTGTGCCAAAGAGTTGAGGCGGCCAAATTGTTGATGATTATGACCCTTTCTAGGAAAGCTGAGGTAGCAGCCTTTTTCATTTAGTCAGTCTAGCACAAACTCTCCATAGCATCCTTCCAGTTCTTCCTCGGAATCTCCTCTGTTCCCAGAAAAACACCCAACATTTTCATGCGCTGCCTTCCCCATCTGAGGTTCTCTGGTAACTTTGGCCTGTCCTTGTCTGCCCGCTGCCCGACCTGCAGAGCTTCACTTTTTTCCCAGTTCACTGTTGCTGAAGATGTCCTTTCATACATGTCCAAACTACTACCCAAGAACCCCACATCTCTCTGGTTTCTGAAAAACACAGTAATGTCATCAGCATAAGCTAACACCAGAGATAGGACATCCCTGTCTAATGTCTCTCTGAATCTGTACTGGACAGCTCAGCCCACCACCCACTTTCACTAAACAGAAAGCTTCCTTATACAACAAACTCAGCACTGACACAAAACCATCTCCAAAACCAAAAGTTCTTAAAGTGGAAAAAAGAAAACCTTAGTCACCCCTATCAAACACTTTCTCCTGATCTAATGATATAATCCCAACATCAAAATTGTACAGTTTACAAATGTCAAATAAATTTCTCATGAGAAAAAAAATGTCCATAATGGAACTGTCTGGTACACAGTATGACTGGTGTCCATGGATTATTAATTCCAGAAAGTTCTTAAGCCTATTGGCATTCGTCTGTACATAAAGCCACTGGCCTCCAGTTCTTAAATAAAGCCAAATCTCATTTTTTGAGTAAACGTGAAAGACCTGCACACCGACAGGATGCCAGTAACAGGCCTGTCTGAGAACACTCCTGAAGCACCTTCCACAGGTTGGCTCCCAAACACTTTCAAAAGTACTTATAAAATGCAGGCAGTCCGTCCAGTCCTGGAGCTCGACCAGAAGCCATCTGACCCACAGCAGCAGTGAGCTCCTCTAGGGAGATGTTGGCATCCAGGACCGCTCTGTCCTCTGAGTTCAACTGAGTAAGCCCCTGCAGCAGCTTGTCCGCACACTCTCTGTTATAGTCCTCCATCCTGAAGAGGGCACTGTAGAACTCTTCAACATGTTGTCTCATCTCAACCAGGTCAGTCGTCACCATACCATCAGGGAGGCAGAGACAGGACAGACCATTTGTTTGGTCTGAGAGAAGGACTTCTCCAAGTTAAAGAAGGAGGTGGGCGCATTTATGTCTCTAAGGCTGGCGAACCTTAACCTGGCCAAAGCCCCTTTAACTCTTACATGTAAAAATGAACCTAATTCCTGTTTCTTTTGTTGAAGCCTTTGACTATCTTTGCTATTGTGAGTGAATAGACTGTTTTCCAAATCCCTGATTTCTTTTTCTGAATCCTGAATGACTCATTTGACTCTCACTGTGGAATGACTTGTATACTGTTGACAGAAAACTCGTATATGTGCCTTGCCCGCTTCCTACCATTGACTCAGGGACTCAGAGTCCCTCTTCCTTCCTTTCCTGATTCCCCAGAACACTTAAATTTCTGACGGAAATCACTGACCTGAAGCAGCTTAACATTAAAAAGCCAGTATGAGCTGCAGTATGAGACTTGTTCAGGGCAGACAGCTGTGATGTGGACTCTGCTGCAGAGCTTCTACAGGGCCTTCCTCAGCTGTGTCCAGAAGAACAGGATACATTGAGCTTGGACATGACTCTGGATGAACTGACTGCTGCTGTGTCTCAGATGGCGTCGGGAAAGGCTTCAGGGATGGATGGCTTACTATCCGACTTTCTTAAACACTTCTTGAGTTTTTTGGGACAGGATCTGCTGGAGATTTTTAGAGTGTTCTAAAAAGGGACGCTTCCAGCTTCCTGTAGGTGTGCAGTTCTCTCTCTGCTGCCTAAGAAGGGCGATTTAGCCCTTTTAAAAGCTGGAGACAAGTAGCTCTTTTATGTGCGGACTACAAAATTCTCTCCAAAGTTTTATCAAATGGACTGAATATATTTATTGGACTGTTGATTGGTGGAGATCAATCTTATTGTGTTCCAGACAAGTCTATGCTAGATAATTTATTTTTAATGAGAGATGTGTTTGAGATGTAGCATAAATGTTGGTATTTTGTCTATTGGCCAAGAGAAGGTTTTTGACCATGTAGATCATGGTTTTCTTTTCTCTACCTTGCAGGCGTTCCGTGTTGGGGAGGGGTTCCTGTCCTGGATAAAGGTGTTGTCTAGTGATGCTTGTTGTATAGTGAAGGTGGGGGAAGGGTTAAGCTGTGCTGTGCTAGTTGGGAGAGGGATCAGCCAGGCCTGCCCCATCTCAGGCCAGCTTTACAGCATTGCCATTGAGCCTCTCCTGTGTAGGTTGAGGAGCAGGCTGAGGGAGCCCTCTCTGCCAGAGCTAGCTCAACCCCCTTCTGTTGTTGTGGCAGCATACGCTGATGATGTTAATGTGTATGCCCAGGGAGAGGGAGATGTCCAGGAATTAAAAGAAAGCCTGGTCCTATATGAAAAGGCTTCTTCAGCAAAGGTTAACTGGGGAAAAGGTGAGACTTGTTTGGTGGTTCAGCGGGGCTTGGGGAGCACTCCTGGTCTTACTGGGAACCTTAGGTGGGAGAAAGAGGTACTAAAGTCCTAGGAGTATATTTAGGAAGTGAGAACTTTCAGAGGCAGAACTGGGAGGGAGTGCTGGAGAAGGTGGAAGCCAAGCTGTCTAAATGGAAATGGTTGCTACTCCAGCTGTCCTACAGGGGAAGAGCTCTGATAATTAATAACCTGGTTGCTTCATCTCTATGGCACAGACTCATTGTTTGAGTGCCACTGCCAGGCCTTGTGGAAGAGATGCAGAGGCTCCTGCTGATTTTTTTCAGGTCTGATCAGCACTAGCTGGGAGTCCTGTATCTCCCTGTGGCAGAGGGAGGATAAGGACTCATAGACATTCTATCCACAACTGCGACTGTGAGACTACAGATGGCACAGAGGCTGCTATACGGCTGCGGTCACTGCTGATTGGCTCCTCCTCGGCTGCTTCGTAGGAAAGCTGGCTGGCTTGGGTTTGATAAATAGCTTTTTCTGCTGCGATCACCTGAAGCTGGCCTGACTGGACTTACACCTTTCTACAACTCGGTGGTTGAAGCCTGGCAGATGCTGAAGGTCACACAAACTCCTGACCCTAGACCAGGAATGTGGCCTTTTTAGGAGCCACTGTTTTATAATGACTTCCTTGCAAATACCACCTTTTCCTCTGCTACAATAAGGACTAAATTTGTTGCGGCTGGCATTACTAAACTGAACAAAAACGTCAATTGAAACACTAAGTGGTATCACCAACATCAGGTCCCCCAGAGTGCTGAGGAGGGTTGTGGATGAAGTCTGGCAGTCCTGGTCTGGGCCACTGAGAGCGTTTGCTGATAATCGTGCTCTAGCTGACCAACAGAATGATAACAATGAGTACATTTTCCCTCCCTGATCGTCGGTCCTGCTGTTGAGGCAGAGCAGACTGCTTCTTTCCCTGAATACACCAGTGCTGGGTAGTTTCAGCTCTTGTGGGAAGAAGCAGTTTTATTACAGCTATGTGAGGGTACTCAATATCACTCTCTGGCTGAAGTCAAAGAGTTGAGGTGGACTGAGGTTTTTTGCTTCAGGCTGTACCCCTACAGGTGGGTGGAGGGAGGGTCCTGTATAAGCCTCCTGTTGAGAAACGGATGGTTGACCTCCAGTGGAGGATTATACATGGCGCAATAGCCATGAACAGACACAGAGCTCACCTGGATCCAAGCACTGGGGAGGACTGTCCTTTCTGTACTCAGAGGGAAACATTAGAGCATTTAGTGGTCTGTTGTCCTCGATTAGTGGGCTTATTTACAGTACTGCAGGAATGGGTGGAAGCTTTGGGAGAGGAATTCTCTGGCCCCTTGTTTGTTTTGGGGCCTAAATACACAGTAAGAAAAAGACTGCTTCTGGTCAGTTTTTGTTTGGAATTGCTTAGCTAGCGACCTGGAAGACCAGGAAAAATAAAACGTTAGGTCAGGGCTGGACTGATGTGGCGCAGAGTATGAAGGGTTTGGTGGCGGCTTGTCTGAGCATAGAGTACGCTTTCTACACCCAGACAAGTAATCTGGACTCTTACAGGGGGCTCTGTGGGGGATCCGACAGGTTTTATGTTCACTTAAGGAAGATGGTTCACTTGTTCTTAGTTTTTTATTTATTATGTGTGTGTTTGTGTGTGACAGGGAAGTTTTTTTTTGTGCCGATAACTTGATGGAGCCACAGTAATGATGCCTGATATTTTATTGTTTTTTAGCTTACCATTTTATCTTGATATGATAGGAAGTTATAATATGATGCAAATAAGTTATTTTAAAAGTATGTTAAATAAAGAGCTATGACTTATCAGTACAGAGCCGCTGCTGAGTCTTGTCCTCCCTCCTCCAGCTCTCCTTCCCGCCACTCTTCCTCAACTAGCTCTTTCAATCATTCGTTAATTTTCTGTACCCCCCCCCCTCCCCAATCTGCATCCAAACTAGTTCTGTGAGCAGTTTACGCTGACATTTGGTGGAAGTCTGGTGCAGGAAGCGATAGAGAGAGAGGGCAGTGGGCAGAGGAGAGAGAGAGCGGTGAAGTAAGAGGCTTGTGGGGGAAGAATGAGAGAACAGGTGAGAGGGAAGAGGAGGAGGAGGAGGAGGAGGAGGAGGGTTTGGGAGAAGGACAACCGAGGATAAGGATGCAAAGAGTGCACCAAGAGTGATGAGGAAGAGGCAGGGGAGCAGTTTCCATAGTAACCTGTGGTTTTGTGAGTCTGGGATGCTGGCAAGCAGAGATAGGAGGTGAAAGAATTGAGCAGAAAAAGGAGAGAGGGAGTGATTTAATCGCCGCTCTCCAGTTTAATCTCCTGTAAACTCAAAGAATTCCTGAGTGGTCTCCTCGGTCCTCTCTCTCTCTCCCTCTCTCTCTCTCCCTCTCTCGCTCTCTCTCACTCTCTCTCTCTCGTTAACCCTTTACAAAAAGTCGGATGTGATCCAGTTTTGAAGCTGCAAAGAAAAAGTATCAACAGTCGCTACCGTTAACGAGCCTAGCAGTTTAGCATTTGATGATAGCGTTAAGGAGCCTAGCAGTTTAGCATTTGATGCTAGCGTTAACGAGCCTAGCAGTTGTAAACTACTAATAACACACGTTAGCCCCTAGCTAACGGGTCTGACCCTTTAGCCGAGCGGTTAGTGAAGTCGCCTTGTGGTGCAGTACACCCCGTATCGAATCCCGCACCGGGCAAGAAAATAACCGGTTACATTGGTGGCAGCGGTGGGATCCGGAAGTGTGCAGATCCTCAGAAGTCTCTTCGGAGCGCGGGAAGAACAAAGCGCGAGGGCGCGCTTCCGGGGAGGGTGAAGACTGTAAACTACTAATAAGACATGTTAGCCCCTAGCTAACGGGTCTGACCCTTTAGCCGAGCGGTTAGTGACGTCGCCTTGTGGTGCAGTACACCCCGTATCGAATCCCGCACCGGGCAAGAAAATAACCGGTTACACAGTTTAGCATTTGATGCTAGCATTAACGAGCCTAGCAGTTTAGCATTTGATGCTAGCATTAACAAGCCTAGCAGTTTAGCATTTAGTGCTAGCATTAACGAGCCTAACAGTTTAGCATTTGGTGCTAACGTCACCTGCTCTGTTCATGCTAGCAGGGAGACAGCAGTTGTGGTTGGAGGCAGTGAGAAATGGCAACAAGTCCGCACTTTTCTTTTTTTTTAACTTTATTTATAGTTTTTGAATTATAGTCAATATAACATACACAATCCCCAATTTCTCTCCTCGCCCACACCAGTGACACCACCCACCCCAAGGCCCTCCAAATATAGAAGACAAAAATAGTACTAGAAAAAAAAACCAGACATAGAATACAAAGCATGTTTGACAGCACACAATAAAACAAACACAGGGACATTTTGTGCATCATCAGATCCACCTGACCAGTTCCCAACCTTCTAGTAATATTGTTAAGCGAAAGACAGGCTCTCAACAAATTCTATAAAAGGGGACTAAGTCCTGGTAAAATTTGGCCAGGATCTAATTTGATTATCCCTGAGTTTTCCCAATGGTAGCATGGAAAGCACTTCCTGAACGCGCTGTTCCGCACTATATGTTCAGTTAGAGTGGGGTAGGGAACACATACAAGCAATTCACTCTAGAATGAGACCAGAAGTAATCTCTCCTCGTTCCTCGTTTCCCAGGGGGCGCCACAGTGGAATGTATAGTTTCCATCGGTACCCTGTGAGGGCACAGCACTGATGGCGGCCATGTTAACCTGGGCCTCGACTGATCCGGTATGGTCCATTCAGTCCGCATCCTGGTTTGGCAGAATGTTACGTCGGATGCCCTTCCTGGCACAACCACTAACCCCATGGACGGGGGCACAGGTTTAGCGCTGGATGCCCTCCCAGTATTTATGGACTTGCACCCATGAAACCAGAAACCGGAAGTAATCTGGAATCCCTAAAACGATGACAAGTCTTCCTTTTCTATTCTAGCACGCTGGGATGACAGATCATCTTCGGATGAAAGAACGTGTCAGACTAAACCTGCTACCACCAGGGTCTAGGACCGGATGTTGTGTTGCCGTAAAGCCCGCTGAGGCTAATTTGTAATTAGTGATGATGGGCCGTGCACATAAAATCGACTTGACTTGGCCAGCTCTCTGTATGGAGACGCATCCGCTCCTCCGTTCAGTAGAAACCATCCGGTTCCATCAGCGGAACTCTGATCCCCCTCCGCCATCGGTCACACGTCTGGTCATTATGAAAATCATCTATTGGCTTTGAGACCCGGCCATGTCTCTCTCTCTGCACTGTGCTGGACTCCGTGGCGCGGGTAATGAGAGTCTGAACCGTTTCTGGCGCAGCGCGCTCCCCTGCCCACGTGCGCCCAGGCTCCATTTGTATTGATTAGAAGCTAATGGTGCGCAGCCCCTGTGGAGTTTGGCATCATTCGCCCCGGAAGCCATGTTAGACTCAGCCAGCGAGCGCCAAGCACGCCCCTCGCTCTGCAGGCAGGCAGGCAGGCAGCCGTGTGTGTGTGTGTGTGTGTGTGTGTGTGTGCTTGAGGGCTGTTTTGTATATGTGTGTGTGTGTGTGTGTGTGTGTGTGTTATTTGCATGTGTGCATGTACATACAAATGTGTATTTGCATGCGAGTCTGTGTATGTGTGTGTGGGTGTGGGGGGGGGGGGTTAATAAGCTCCTTCCCTGGAGGGGGGAGGGAGGAGGTGGGGGCCGGGGCAGGCTGGGACACAAAGCATTCCCAGTGCTCTCAGATGGTTTATTGTGCCACACACCAACAGCGCCCAAATCCGATCCGGATTTACTGCCCGGCTCTTCTTTGAAGCTCGAGCAGAATCCTTTTCAATATCCCAGTTATTTCCCAGTCTGGGAATCTCCTTAGTGTGCCTCTGTACTGGTTCCTCTGTACTGTTCCTCTGTACTGGTTCCTCTGTACTGTTCCTCTGTACTGTTCCTCTGTACTGGTTCCTCTGTACTGTTCCACTGTACTGGTTCCTCTGTACTGTTCCTCTGTACTGGTTCCTCTGTACTGTTCCACTGTACTGGTTCCTCTGTACTGTTCCTCTGTACTGTTCCACTGTACTGGTTCCTCTGTACTGTTCCAATGTACTGGTTCCTCTGTACTGTTCCTCTGTACTGTTCCTCTGTACTGGTTCCTCTGTACTGTTCCACTGTACTGGTTCCTCTGTACTGTTCCTCTGTACTGTTCCACTGTACTGTTCCTCTGTACTGGTCCTCTGTACTGTTCCACTGTACTGGTTCCTCTGTACTGTTCCAATGTACTGGTTCCTCTGTACTGTTCCTCTGTACTGTTCCTCTGTACTGGTTCCTCTGTACTGTTCCACTGTACTGGTTCCTCTGTACTGTTCTTCTGTACTGGTTCCTCTGTACTGTTCCTCTGTACTGTTCCTCTGTACTGGTTCCTCTGTACTGTTCCTCTGTACTGGTTCCACTGTACTGGTTCCTCTGTACTGGTTCCTCTGTACTGTTCCGGTTCCTCTGTACTGGTTCCACTGTACTGGCTCCTCTGTACTGGTTCCTCTGTACTGGTTCCTCTGTACTGTTCCTCTGTACTGTTCCACTGTACTGGTTCCGTTGTACTGCTTCCACTGTACTGGTTCCTCTGTACTCGTTCAACTGTACTGTTCCTCTGTACTGGTTCTTCTGTACTGGCTCCTCTGTACTGGCTCCTCTGTACTGTTCCATTGTACTGGTTCCGTTGTACTGCTTCCACTGTACTGGTTCCTCTGTACTCGTTCAACTGTACTGTTCCTCTGTACTATTCCTCTGTACTGGTTCCTCTGTACTGGTTCAACTGTACTGTTCCTCTGTACTGGTTCTTCTGTACTGGTTCCACTGTACTGGTTCCTCTGTACTGTTCCACTGTACTGGTTCCTCTGTACTGGTTCCTCTGGTTCCTCTGTACTGGTTCCACTGTACTGGTTCCGCTGTACTGGTTCCACTGTACTGGTTCCTCTGGTTCCACTGTACTGGTTCTTCTGTACTGGTTCTTCTGTACTGTTCCTCTGTACTGGTTCTTCTGTACTGGTTCCGCTGTACTGGTTCCTCTGTACTGGTTCCATTGTACTGCTTCCTCTGTACTGGTTCCTCTGTACTGGTTCAACTGTACTGTTTCTCTGTACTGGTTCCTTTGCACTGGTTCCTCTGTACTGGTTCCTCTGTACTGGTTCTCTCTACTGTTCCTCTGTACTGGTTCCTCTGGTTCCTCTGTACTGTTCCACTGTACTGGTTCCGCTGTACTGGTTCCACAGTACTGGTTCCTCTGGTTCCACTGTACTGGTTCTTCTGTACTGGTTCCTCTGTACTGGTTCCACTGTACTGTTCCACTGTACTGGTTCCTCTGTACTGGTTCCTCTGTACTGTTCCACTGTACTGGTTCCGCTGTACTGGTTCCACTGTGCTGGTTCCTCTGGTTCCACTGTACTGGTTCTTCTGTACTGGTTCTTCTGTACTGGTTCCACTTTACTGGTTCCTCTGCTTCCACTGTACTGGTTCCTCTGTACTGGTTCTTCTGTACTGGTTCCTCTTGTTCCACTGTACTGGTTCTTCTGTACTGGTTCCACTTTACTGGTTCCTCTGGTTCCACTGTACTGGTTCCTCTGTACTGGTTCTTCTGTACTGGTTCCTCTGTACTGATCCCACTGTACTGGTTCCACTGGATGCTGCATGTCTGTGTAGCGTTGCTTTTGACAGCTGGCTTTTGGTGTGATTGATCAGTATTCAAAATGACAAGCATATTTGTGTGTGTGTGTGTGTGTGTGTGTGTGTGTGTGTGTGTGTGTGTGTGTGTGTGTTTTGGTAAGGAGGTGTCTCTTTCCAGAAAGAGTTTGTGCTCTGGGGAGTGTCTTTGGAGTCAGTCGCAGTCTTGACAGCTTTTTTATCGCTGTCATTCACTCACAGACTCACACACACACACACACACACACACACACACACACACACACACACACACACACACACACACACACACACACACACATTTAACTTAGTGGTTGCCACTATTTGCTGAATACTAAAGACAAAGACTGTGGTTCCAGGAGGAGACTGATACCGGTGAAAGTCTGTACTGTTGTCCATCTCCCCATCTGTCTCTCCAGCCATCCATCTCCCCGTCTGTCTCTCCAGCCAGCCTTCCCTCTTCCTGTCTCTCCAGCCATCCCTCCCTCCCTCCCTCCATCTGTCTCTCTAGCTATCTATCCCCCCACCTGTCTCTCCAGCCATCCATCTCCCCGTCTGTCTCTCCAGCCAGCCTTCCCTCTTCCTGTCTCTCCAGCCATCCCTCCCTCCCTCAATCTGTCTCTCTAGCTATCTATCTCCCCACCTGTCTCTCCAGCCATCCATCTCCCCGTCTGTCTCTCCAGCCAGCCTTCCCTCTTCCTGTCTCTCCAGCCATCCCTCCCTCCCTCAATCTGTCTCTCTAGCTATCTATCTCCCCACCTGTCTCTCCAGCCATCCATCTCCCCGTCTGTCTCTCCAGCCAGCCTTCCCTCTTCCTGTCTCTCCAGCCGCCCATCTCCCCATCTGTCTCTCCAGCCAGCAATCCCTCCGTCTGTCTCTCCAGCCGTCCATTTCCCCATCTGTCTCTCCAGCCATCCCTCCCTCCCTCCATCTGTCTCTCCAGCCATCCATCTCCCTGTCTGTCCCTCCAGCCAGCCTTCCCTCTTCCTGTCTCTCCAGTCATCCATCTCCCCATCTGCCTCTCCAGCCATCTGTCCCTCTGTCCGTCTGTCTTTCCAGCCATCCATCCCTCTGCCAGTCTCTCCAGTCATTCATCCCTCCATCTGTCTCCAGCCATCCATCCCTCCGTCTGTCTCTCCAGCCATCCATCTCCCCATCTGTCTCTCCAGCCATCCGTCCCTCCATCTGTCTCTCCAGCCATCCATCGCCCCGTCTGTCTCTCCAGCCAACCATCCCTCCATCAGTCTCTCCAGCCAACCATCCCTCTATCAGTCTCTCCAGCCATCCATCTCCCCATCTGTCTCTCCAGCCAGCTGTCCCTCCGTCTGTCTCTCCATTCATCTGTCCCTCCATCTATCTCTCCAGCCATCCCTCCATCTATCTCTCCAGCCAGCCTTCCCTCCGTCTGTCTCTCCAACCATCCATCTCCCCGTCTGTCTCTCCAGCCACTCATCTCCCTGTCTGTCTCCAGCCAGCCTTCCCTCCGTCTGTCTCTCCAACCATCCATCTCCCCGTCTGTCTCTCCAGCCACTCATCTCGCTGTCTGTCTCCAGCCAGCAATCCCTCCGTCTGTCTCTCCAGCCGTCCATTTCCCCATCTGTCTCTCCAGCCATCCCTCCCTCCCTCCATCTGTCTCTCCAGCCATCCATCTCCCTGTCTGTCCCTCCAGCCAGCCTTCCCTCTTCCTGTCTCTCCAGTCATCCATCTCCCCATCTGCCTCTCCAGCCATCTGTCCCTCTGTCCGTCTGTCTTTCCAGCCATCCATCCCTCTGCCAGTCTCTCCAGTCATTCATCCCTCCATCTGTCTCCAGCCATCCATCCCTCCGTCTGTCTCTCCAGCCATCCATCTCCCCATCTGTCTCTCCAGCCATCCGTCCCTCCATCTGTCTCTCCAGCCATCCATCGCCCCGTCTGTCTCTCCAGCCAACCATCCCTCCATCAGTCTCTCCAGCCAACCATCCCTCTATCAGTCTCTCCAGCCATCCATCTCCCCATCTGTCTCTCCAGCCAGCTGTCCCTCCGTCTGTCTCTCCATTCATCTGTCCCTCCATCTATCTCTCCAGCCATCCCTCCATCTATCTCTCCAGCCAGCCTTCCCTCCGTCTGTCTCTCCAACCATCCATCTCCCCGTCTGTCTCTCCAGCCACTCATCTCCCTGTCTGTCTCCAGCCATCCCTCCCTCCGTCTGTCTCTCCAGCCATCCATCTCCCCATCTGTCTCTCCAGCCACCCATCTCCCCATCTGTCTCTCCAGCCACCCATCTCCCCGTCTGTCTCCAGCCAGCCTTCCCTCCGTCTGTCTCCAGCCAGCCTTCCCTCCGTCTGTCTCTCCAGCCACCCATCTCCCCGTCTGTCTCCAGCCAGCCCTCCCTTGGTTTCTCTGCCATGATTAAAACACAGCTGAGCCTTAACAAATGTTCAAAGAGGAGCACTGAGAAGACCAAGCAAGGAGAAATGAATCGATGGAGAAGAGAGGAGAAGCAGAGAGATCCTTGTGGCCTGGGGCTGGGATTGGGTGTGGGTGTGGGTGTGGGTGTGGGTGTGGGTGGTGACTTCAATGAGAGCAGCCTCCCCTGCACTGCGTCCTATCGGAGCTCTGATCAGACGTCTCTCTCACTGCAGGTTCCCACACCACTGGTCTGATTTATTTCATGATGAAGCATGCGGACACATCTTCATCATGGTTTCATGATGAAGCATGCGGACACATCTTCATCGTGATGTCATAATGAAGCATGCGGACACATCTTCATCGTGATGTCATGATGAAGCATGCGGACGCATCTTCACACTGTTCACACAAAACCACGTTTTTGTTGCTTCATCAGCTGAAATACTTTCAATATTTCGAACACACAACAGGCGATGGATCAAAACCAAAGCTGTGACATACATCCAAACTAAAACCTCACCGTCTGTCCCTCTCTGATCTGACCTGATCTGGTCTGGTCTGGTCTGATCTGGTCTGGTCTGGTCTGGTCTGATCTGGTCTGGTCTGATCTGATCTGATCTGGTCTGGTCTGGTCTGGTCTGGTCTGGTCTGGTCTGATCTGATCTGGTCTGGTCTGGTCTGATCTGATCTGGTCTGATCTGATCTGGTCTGGTCTGATCTGATCTGGTCTGGTCGGATCTGGTCTGGTCGGATCTGATCTGATCAAAATCAAATCAATTTTATTTGTATAGCCCAATATCACAAATTACAGATGTGCCTCAGTGGGCTTAACAGCAACACAACATCCTGTCCTTAGACCCTCTCGTCGGATAAGGAACAACTCCCTAAAACTAAACCCCTTTAACAGGGAGAAACAAAAGGAAGAAACCTCAGGGAGATCAACAGAGGAGGATCTCTCTCCCAAGACGGACAGCGTGCAGTGGATGTTGTGTTCACGCAGTGTACACAACACAACATTGAAAGAGGATAACAGAATTATAATGGACATCACATTTATGAAGAACATGATGCACAGGATGCCAAGCAGTGTCCCCATGCCAAGGGAGCAGTCCAGGACCCAAGCCACGCGACCAGCATCATCATGTAATAAGAAAAACTTAGGTGAGGAGAGGAAGGGCAGGCAGCATGCAAATGGCTGCCACCATCACCATGGAGACCTGGGAGGAGAACCGACTGCACATGCATGCAAGAGAGACTCACATGACACCATTCAAACAGAAGAAGAGAAAGGAGAAGACATCATTCAGAGAGAGAGAAAGGCACATTAGAGAGGAGAACAGTTTGCAATAGTCATTAGCCATAACCAATTAAGTCATCAATTCGTCATAATCTATACTCTATAATCTATACTCTGTAATCTATACTCTATAATCTGTACTCTGTAATCTATACTCTATAATCTATACTCTGTAACCTATACTCTATAATCTATACTCTGTAATATATACTCTATAATCTATACTCTGTAATCTATACTCTATAATCTATACTCTATAATCTATACTCTGTAATCTATACTCTATAATCTATACTCTGTAATCCATGCTCTGTAATCTATGCTCTATAATCTATACTCTAAAATCTATACTCTAATCTATACTCTGTAATCTATACTCTGTAATCTGGTCGGCAGAACAGTGGTTGGTAAATTCATTGAGACAGAAAACCAACCCGCCATCCAGTACAGGTTGTGAAGCACTCAATTTAAAGGCAACTACGTGTAAGCTAAGGCAAAAAGATGAGTTTTAAGTTTGGATTTAAAGGACTCAACAGACTCTGATGGTCTGGTGGCAGCAGGCAGGTTATTCCACAACAATGGAGCCCGATAGGAAAAGGCCCTGCTGCCACCAGCTGACTTCTTTTCAACTTTGGGTACACACAGGAGCCCTGTATTTTGAGAGCGAAGAGCTCGAGATGGCATGTAAGGTTTAACGAGATCAGACAGGTAGGAAGGAGCAAGCCCATTTAGGAT
Organism: Lampris incognitus; assembly: GCF_029633865.1. NCBI lineage: Eukaryota > Metazoa > Chordata > Actinopteri > Lampriformes > Lampridae > Lampris > Lampris incognitus. The sequence goes on along the minus strand of NC_079221.1, from coordinate 55,036,577 downwards.
TTTATAAATCAGCAGAAGCACCTTGTATTCCAATCTAACGTGGATAGGAAGCCAGTGAAGGGAGGCAAGAATTGGTGTAATATGGTCAAATTTCCTAGTTTGAGTTAGGATTCTAGCAGCAGCATTCTGAACCATCTGAAGACTGTTAGCACTAGCATGTGGCAGACCTGAGAACAGAACATTACAGTAATCAAGTCTGGATGAAACAGATGCATGTATTAGAGTCTCCGCATCAGCCATGGAGAGGAAAGACTGAATTTTAGCTACGTTAGGTAAGTGAAAAAGGGCAGCCTTGGTGATTTCTTTAATGTGCTTATCAAAGGAAAGGCTGGGATCAAACGTGTAATACCAAGATCTTTGGCTGCCACACTTTGTGAAACCACAGAGTTGTCCAGCAGGGCCAACGACCAGCATCTCGGTTTTATCTGAATTTAAAAGCAGAAAGTTAAGTGACATCCAGTTTTTCACGGCAGCCAAGCAGGCCTCTAAATTAGTCATTTGAGTTTGATCATCAGCCCTTATAGGCACATACAGCTGAGTATCATCAGCATAGCAATGGAAATGTATTCCATAACTGCGTATCATTTGGCCAAGAGACATCTGGCTTCCGGCAAGATGGCGCTAGTGTGTGCGGCGAGCCGCCTGTCGGGAGTGTTTGGCGTATTGTTTGCTGTTGTTCTGTTTTGCCGCATATGCTGTCATGATGTCGTTGCTCTACTCGTATATGATCGCCAAGCGCTTCTCAACATCCGAGCGTCCCATGAGTTGCTGTTAAAGCACAATTTGGGAGATCCATTTTCAAACCTTCCTCCATCGCTATCGGCTATACCGGCATACCTGCGCCGCCCACCTTGTGTCATTCCCCGTAGGAAGCGCCTTAGAAGACGGGGAAAGCGGGGTGGTGTTCGGGTGAGAATCAACACTTATCTAACATCCTCCCATGGAAAGAATTCTCGCCTCCTTCGCAGTGGTTATCACCTTTTTCCGGTTCGATGGCTCCTGCCTATTGTTCCTGGTGTTGCTGTGGGCCAACTTCACTTGCCGGTGGAGGCTCCTCTTCCCAGATGGACTCGAGCCCGCAGAGGCGGCGTGGATAACAGGAACCTTCGCCCGCTGGATCGTGCATCAGCTTCGGACAAAGAGCAGCTTACTGTCCGTCTGGCTCTCATTAATGCTAGATCGCCAGCCAATAAGACATTCCTGCTAAACGACTTCTTTACCTCTCGGGAATTGGATTTTATGTTTCTGACGGAGACCCGGCTTCACGCTGGTGAGTTCACCCCATTTTCTGAACTTCTTACGTCTGACTGTTTATTCATCAGCTCGCCTCGGACAACTGGCAAAGGTGGAAATCTGGCTTCTGTGTTTAAATCCAGCTTCCACTGCCGACAGACTCCGTCTGACAGCTTCTCCAGCTTCGAGCTGCAACGTTTTGAAATAAAGTGTAATTGTCCAGTGCTGTGTGCAGTGGTCTACCGTCCACCAAAATTCAATAAGGACTTCATTCGGGAATTCACTGACTTTGTGGCGGGGACTATAGTGAACTACAACAGTTTCTTAATTGTCGGTGATTTTAATATCCATGTCTGTTGTGAATCCAGACCTCTGGTCAAAGACTTTTTGAATCTTATTGACTCTTTTAATCTCCCTCAATTGGTGACTGGTCCGACGCATGAGAAGGGTCACACACTGGACCTTGTGTTGGCGTTTGGTTTAAGTGTATGCATCACTGAAATATGTGATGCACGTATGTCGGACCATTTGCCTGTGTTATTTACTGTGACGCTGCCTTGTTCTCAGGTTAAATCAAGCGCCCCGGCACGCTCCCTGTGCACAATTAACCCTTTGACGGCGTCTCAGTTCTCTGTTGCTTTTAAAGATTCTATGCTTCACACCCTGGGTGACTCTTGTAATCTCAGTGCTGATCACATTACCACTCTTTTTAACTCTACCTGCACTGACATACTGGACTTGATTGCTCCTGTTAGAACCAACTGCCCTAAACCAGTGACAGAGCCATGGCTCAATGACACCACCTGCGCTCTTAGACGCACATGTAGACGTGCTGTGGGAAAGTGAAAGAAAGACAAACTTCATGTCTCCTTAGGAATTCTAACAGACCGCTTATCAGAGTACCAGAGAGCCGTTAAATCTGCAAAAACAGTTTCTATCGAACCTTGTGTCCAACAATTCTCATAGGCCTCAGGTTCTTTTTAATACTATTAACTCTCTTATAAACCCATAAGAGTCTCCTTGCATCGTGCCAAGTTTTTACAGATAAGATCTCTGCTATTCTCTGCTATTAGGGCCTCACTATCCTCTTTGGTCTCAGATCCTGCTATTTATTCTATGTGCCCAGCTGTCTTAGAGCAGTTTGAGCCCGTGTCCCCCTCCTTTATATCTGAGGTAGTTAACCATTTGAGGCCTTCAGATTGCCCCCTTGACAGTATTCTACCCAGACTGTTAAAAGATGTTTTTACCACTGTTGGGTCTTGTATTGTAAATTTGATAAACACCTCTCTTCTCTCAGGCTGTGTTCCTGCTGCTTTCAAACATGCTGTAGTACAGCCCCTCATCAAAAAGAGCAATCTTGATCCCTCTGTTCTTTCTAATTTTAGGCCAATTTCTAAGCTGCCTTTTCTTTCAAAAGTCTTAAGAGAAAGCAGTTTATGTACAATTACAAATGCACCTAGAAATGAATGGCATTTGTGAAAAGTTCCAGTCTGGTTTTAAATCACATCACAGCACTGAAACAGCCCTTTTAAGAGTTTTTAATTATCTTCTTTTAACTGTGGACTCTGGGAACTCCGCTGTTCTGGTGCTTTTGGACCTGACTGCTGCCTTTGACACGGTTGACCATAATATTCTTTTATCACGTCTTGAGCTATGTGTAGGCATTAAAGGTACTGTCCTAGAATGGTTCAAGTCTTACCTGTCAAATAGAAGCTTTTCTGTCTATATAGACCAATTCTCTTCAGCTGCAGCCCCACTTAACTGTGGGGTCCCCCAAGGCTCGATTTTGGGCCCCATTCTCTTCTCATTGTATATGCTGCCCTTGGGGTCCATTTTTAAAAAACATAATATGTCTTTTCATTGTTTTGCTGATGATTTGCAAATCTATCTGGCTATAAAAACAAACAGCAGAGATTCTATACAGGCTTTGCTGAGTTGTTTAAAGGATATCAAAACTTGGATGGAGTTAAATTTCCTGAAACTAAATCAAAATAAGACTGAAATAATTGTATATGGACAACCTGATCTGCTGGACAGCTATGACAGTGCTCTTGGCCCTTTAGCTTCCTACAGTCACTCTTCTGTTAGGAATCTTGGTGTGATGTTTGACAGCTCTTTTAACTTTGACAAACAAATAAGCTCAGTGGTCAAAACAAGTTTTTTTCAGTTACGACTTCTGGGAAAAGTAAAGGCCTTTCTCCCTCCAAATGATCTTGAAAGGGTAATTCATGTGTTTATTACCTCTCGTCTAGATTATTGTAACTCTTTGTATGTTGGCATAGCTCAGTCATCGCTTCGTCGCCTGCAGCTTGTACAAAATGTAGCTGCTCGCCTGCTGACAGGAAAGAAGCGACGTGATCACATGATGCCTGTACTGGCCTCACTTCATTGGCTTCCTGTCTGTTCTAGGATCCAGTTTAAGATTTCATTACTTGTTTTCAAGTCTTTAAATGGGCTGGCACCATCTTAATTATCTGAGCTAATACATTATCATACACCAGTCAGAGCACTCAGGTCAGCAAACCAGATGCTCTTACATGTTCCGAGATCCAGGCTTAAGAATAGGGGTGACAGAGCCTTTGCAGTTGCTGCCCCTGATCTCTGGAACAACTTACCAGTACACATAAGATCTGCTCAGACCCTAGAGACTTTTAAATCTCTGTTAAAGACCTACCTCTTCTTGCTGGCATTCAATTCAAGTTGAGCTAGACACCGTGATTTTGTTGTGGAAATATACTTTTGCTCTTATGTTTTATTGTTTAGATTTTAATTAATTTATTTTACTTTTACATGTATTTTTATATTCATATGTGTTACTTATTTTATATTGTATTTTAACCTTGTGCAGCACTTTGGTTCAACTGTGGTTGTTTTAAATGTGCTATATAAACAAACTTGACTTGACTTGACTAATGTAAAGAGAGAAAAGTAAAGGGCCAAGAACTGAGCCCTGAGGCGCACCATATTTAACGTCAGAAAATTCTGATATAATATTATTATAGCATACACAAGTAGGACTTAAGTCAAGAGAGAGCTAAGCCAGAGACAACAAAATTGCAATTTAATCTATCTAAAACTATACAGTGATCGACGGTGTCAAAGGCTGCACTGAGGTCCAGTAGTAGAAGCACAGAAGTGGAATCAGAGTCGATAGCCAGTAAGAGATCATTTACCACTCTGGTCAGAGCAGTTTCAGTGGAGTGACAGGGCCTGAAAGCTGACTGAAAAGGTTCATATAGATCTTTTTCTTTTATATGGGTCAAAGGTTGTTGATACGCAACTCTCTCTAGTACTTTAGAGAAGAATGGAAGATTAGAGACTGGCTGATAGTTATTAGAGACCCTGGATCAAGGTGAGGTTTTTTAAGTAGAGGTTTAACCACAGCTATCTTAAAACTGCTGGGAACAATGCCAGTAGTAAGAGATAAATTAACGATGTCTAGCATTGTAGGTCCAAGAAAAGGCCAGAGGTCTTTAAAAAGTTTTGCTGGTAAGGGATCAAGTAGGCAAGCAGTTGGTTTAGAAGCTGACACGAACTTAGTCGAAGTATCAAGAGATATACTATGCCATATACTATGCCATATGCTATACTATATCATACCATATACTATATTCCCTATCATACCATATACTATGCCATATGCTATATTATATCATACCATATACTATGCCATATGCTATACCATATCATACCATATACTATATTCCACATCATACCATATACTATGCCATATGCTATACTATATCATACCATATACTATGCCATATGCTATACTATATCATACCATATACTATATACCATATCATACCATATACTATGCCATATGCTATACTATATCATACCATATACTATACCATACACTATAACATAGCATAATGTATAATATACCGTAATATACCATATACTATGCCATATTATACCATATACTATACCATATACTATACCATATCATACTATATACTATACCATATCATATCATATCATATATTATACCATATACTATACCATATCATACTATATACTATACCATATCACACCATATACTATACCATATTATTCCATATATTATACCATATACTATACTATAAACTCTGGAAAAGTAAAGACTCCAGCCCCTCTCCAGGATTTGGTACCAGAGCCCATGCTGTGGGTGGAGTTGAGCCCAATTATATCAAGATGGTACCGCTCCACCTCCTGCACCAGTTCAGGTTCATTTCCTGCTAAAGAGGTGACATTACACGTCCCGAGAACGAGTCTGTGAGGCCGGAAGATGGCACGACCTGGTCCCCGCCTTTGCCTGCCGCCCGGCCTGCATTACACCCTACCCCAATGTTCATCTCCACGGGTGGTGGGTCCCGCGTTGATATTTTAAAAAAAGGGGGCCGGAGGGTGTGCTCCAATTATTGGGGCATCACACTGCTTAGCCTCCCAGGGAAAGTCTACTCTTATCTAGGGTGCTGGAAAGGAGGCTCTAACCGATTGTCGAACCTCGGATCTAGGAGGAAAAATGTGGATTCTGCCCTGGCCCTGGAACAACTGACCAACTCTTTACCCTCGTGGAAGTGCTGAGGGGGGCATGGGAGTTTGACCAGCCAGTCTACCTGTGATTTATGGACTTGGAGAAGGCTTACGACCGTGTACCCCGGGACAAACTGTGGAGGGTACTGCGGGAGTATGGAGTATGGGGTACCGGGGCAGTTGCTACAAGCCACCCGGTCCTTGTATAACCAATGTGAGAGCTGTGTCCGCATTCTTGGCACAAAGTCAAACACATTTTCGGTGGGTGTCAGACTCCGCCCAGGTTGTCCCTTGTCTCCGATTCTGTTTGTGATATTCATGGACAAGATCTCAAGGCGCAGCCAAGGTGAGGAGTGTGTCCGTTTTGGGAACCTCCGAATTGCGTCTCTGCTCCTAGCAGATGATGTGGTTGTGTTGGCTTCATCAGAACGTGACCTCCAGCGAGCACTGGGGTGGTCTGCAGCTGAGTGTGAAATGGCCAGGATGAGAGTCAGCACCTCCAAGTCTGAGGCCATGGTTCTCTACCGGAAAATGGTGGCTTGCTCCCTCCGGGTTGGGGATGAGTTGTTGCCTCAAGTGAAGGAGTTCAAATATCTCGGGGTCTTGTTCACGAGTGAGGGTAGGATGGAGTGGGAGATTGACAGGCGGAGTGGTGCAGCATCAGCAGTAATGCGGACGTTGTACCGGACCGTTGTGGTGAAGAGGAAGCTGAGCTCCCAATTTACCAGTCATCTTCGTTCCGACCTTCACCTATGGTCATGAGCTTCGGGTAGTGACCGAAAGGGTGAGATCGATCGGAGCAGAGCCACTGCTCCTTCGCGTCGAAAGGAGCCAGTTGAGGTGGCTCAGGCATCTTATTAGGATGCCTCCTGGGCGCCTTCTTTTGGAGGTTTTCCGGGTACATCCAACTGGGAGGAGACCCCGAGGTAGACCCAGAACTCGCTGGAGGGACTACATGTCCAGTCTGACCTGGAAACGCCGTGAGATCCCCCAGCAGGAGCTGGAGGGCGTTGCTGGGGAGACGGACTTCTGGAGTTCCCTACTTACCTTGCTGCCACCACGACCTGACCCTGGAGAAGCAGCTGATGATGAGATGAAATGAGATGAGATGAGATGAGACTATACCATATACCAAGGTTGGGCAATCTTATCCAGAAAGTGTGAAGGTTTTTGTTCCAACCAAGCAATTGCACACCTGTGTCTCCTAATGCAGTTCCTCAGCAAAGACTCTACTGGTGATTAGTGGGATCAGGTGTGTAACTGCTTGGCTGGGACAAAAACCTTCACCCACACCCGCCCTTTCTGGATGAGACTGCCCACCGCTGCCATACCATATATTATACCATATACTATACCATGTATTATACCATATATTATACCATGATCATATATGATCATTTAAACTCTACAAAACATAAAGAATATCTCTCCATCCTGCATCCCATCTCTCCAGGACCTTGGGGCGGGCAGGGAAGGTCGTTGCCCACCCCTCCCTCCACCTTCTCCAGACTCGGCCCTCTGGACCAAAACCTCACGCCACAACACCGGCTTCTTCCCTGTCGCAACAGGACTTATAAACAGCCCCGCATCAGCAGACTTACTTTTCGCCGTTTTAAATGTGTGTGTATTTGTACATATTTATTTTTTCGCATGACAGTTGCGACCATGTGGACATGTGGTATGAGCTGTGGCCATTCAGCTATGGAGGCGCCCCTATTTTATGTCTAACTTAGTCTGTTCTCTGTGCCACAGCGCCCAGCAACTCCCTGGTGCATGTAAAGCACAGGGCGGTGAAAGAATTTGGGATTTCTGATAACACTCCCATTGCTGTCACTTGGACCTGCCTGGTGTTGTGTGGAAGGAACTCATGAAACTCAACCGTTATCTGTGGTACGATGGAGATAATGCAGGAGTGGAATAGCTGTGCCGTTGTGGTGGTCCAGGGTCCTCCAGAACTCGGTGAGCTGTAGACTTGTGGAGTGTTTCTGTTCACATTACTGAGCCATCTGCCGGTGTGCTCAACCCGTCATCGCCCAGAGAACGCCGCTCAACACCAGCTCGGTGTCTTCAGGCAGGGATTCGACGGGGGTCACGCGGGTCAAACATCGCTCAGATGATAACGCAGGAGTCCTTTGATTCGGTCAAGTTTGAATCGTTGCTTATTCCTGAGTCTGGAGTGTGGTCATCATAGAGCCTGCTTAATGGGTCACTGTTGCCCCACGCCGAGGCCTCCCCGTGAATCACAGCCAGTTGACAACGCAGCAGCATGGCGGGAAGATGCTGCCGGGGGGGGGGGGTCTCGGATGTCGGCTGGTGTGCAAAGCGTGTACTATGACGGTGTTTTTCTGCAAGCGGCGTGAAATGTACATAATTGGTGGTGATGGATTTAAAATGTAGAAGTCCCGTGCAGAATTATCATGCGCCACAATATCACGTGGTGTCGGGCTGACTGGAAGGCAGCTACATCACTCGGGTACCCATGATGCATAGCTACTAAATATAACATCTTAGTGGACTGCAGCACATAAGAGTTGTTCAAAAATTAATAAGGCCTATAACACACACGCACACACACACACACACACACACACACTAAAAGCTTCAATGTGTAATATTTCAGCTTTCCTAAAGCATAATATGACTGGTAAATATCATAATGTGACTAGTGAATATAATAATGTGACTATGTCTGTGAATGATCTTATTCATCCAGGTCATGGTCATCCAAGTCCAGTTGCACTTGATTCAACTCCTTTGGATATAATAATGTGACTAGTAAATATCACGTGACTAGTGAATATATTAATGTGACTAGTAAATATCATAATGTGACTAGTAAATATCACGTGACTAGTGAATATAATAATGTGACTAGTAAATATTATAATATGACTAGTAAATATCAAAATGTGACTAGTAAATATTACGTGACTAGTGAATATGTGACTAGTAAATATCACGTGACTAGTGAATATAATAATGTGACTAGTAAATATCACGTGACTAGTGAATATAATAATGTGACTAGTAAATATCACGTGACCAGTGAATATAATAATGTGACTAGTGAATATGATGTGACTAGTTAATATCACGTGACTAGTGAATATAATAGTGACTAGTAAATATCACGTGATTAGTGAATGTAATAACGTGACTAGTAAATATCATAATGTGACTAGTAAATATCACGTGACTAGTGAATATAATGTGACTAGTGAATATAATAATGTGACTAGTAAATATCACGTGACGAGTGAATATAATAATGTGACTAGTGAATATGATGTGACTAGTTAATATCACGTGACTAGTGAATATAATAGTGACTAGTAAATATCAGGTGATTAGTGAATGTAATAACGTGACTAGTAAATATCATAATGTGACTAGTAAATATCACGTGACTAGTGAATATAATGTGACTAGTAAATATTATAATGTGACTAGTAAATATCACGTGATTAGTGAATATAATAATGTGACTAGTACATATAATAATGTGACTAGTAAATATCACGTGACTAGTGAATATAATAGTGTGACTAGTAAATATCACGTGACTAGTAAATATCACGTGACGAGTAGATATAATAATGTGACTAGTGAATATGATAATATGACTAGTGAATATCACGTGACTAGTGAATATAATAATGTGACTAGTACATATAACACGTGACTAGTGAATATAATAATGTGACTAGTAAATATAATAATGTGACTAGTAAATACCATAATGTGACTAGTGAATATAATAATGTGACTAGTAAATATCACGTGACTAGTGAATATAATAATGTGACTAGTAAATATCACGTGACTAGTGAATATAATTATGTGACTAGTAAATATTATAATGTGACTAGTAAATATAATAATATGACTAGTAAATATCACGTGACTAGTGGATATAATAATGTGACTAGTAAATGTCACGTGACTAGAGAATATAATAATGTGACTAGTAAATATCACGTGACTAGTGAATATAATATTTTGACTAGTAAATATCATAATGTGACTAGTAAATATCAAAATGTGTTGAGTAAATATCACGTGACTATTGAATATAATAATGTGACTGGTAAATATTATAATGTGACCAGTAAATATCACGTGATTAGTGAATATAATAATGTGACTAGTAAATATTATAATGTGACTAGTAAATATCATAATGTAACTAGTAAATATCACATGACTGGTGAATATAATAATGTGACTAGTAAATATCATCTGACTAGTGAATATAATAATGTGACTAGTAAATATCATGTGACTAGTGAATATAATAATATGACTAGTAAATATCATAATGTGACTAGTAAGTATAATAATGTGACTAGTACATATAATAATGTGACTAGTAAACATAATAATGTGACTAGTAGATATCACGTGACTAGTAAGTATAATAATGTGACTAATAAACATAATAATGTGACTAGTAGATATCAGGAGGTGTAACTGAGTGGTACTGACTAAAACAAAGTAAATGAGTCAGATTTGTCCATTTTAAAAACACACAGCTGGAGTGGCTGGTTCTGTGGTAGTTTGTCTCAGTAAACCATACAGTAAAGTATACAGTAAAGTATACAGTAAACCATACAGTAAACCATACAGTAAAGTATACAGTAAAGTATACAGTAAACTACACAGCCATCAGAGTACAGTGATTTCTACTGAAGGAGGCTGGACATGCTGGGTAGCCACTACCTTTCTATCTGGACTAGCGTGTCTTGTCTGGTTTGATTTGTTGTTGCTGTTCACGTCTCTGAACACGAGAGGGCAGCACTCAGAAATTACATAGAGCATCTTTAAAAATTTCTAGAAATCTGCACGTTCTTCCATGCTCGCAGCTAACACAGCTAAAACACACACACTCACACACACACACACACACTCACACACACACACACACACACACGCACGCACACACATCGGTACTGTATGTTCTACGTCTGGGATTACAGCTTAATTTTTCTTTACGCATGCTGGGGGGGGGGGGTAGAGTACACCTATCGCCATCATACAATGCTGTCACTGAAACTATTCCCCAGTCCTCTGTGAACTTCTGGCACCCAGAAGTCTGGATGACCATGACACCCAGAAGTCTGGATGACCATGACACCCAGAAATCTGGACGACCATGACACCCAGAAGTATGGATGACCATGACACCCAGAAGTCTGGATGACCATGACACCCAGAAGTCTGGATGACCATGAACATGACACCCAGAAGTCTGGACGACCATGAACATGACACCCAGAAGTCTGGATGACCGTGACCATGACACCCAGAAGTCTGGATGACCATGACACCCAGAAGTCTGGATGACCATGACCACGACACCCAGAAGTCTGGATGACCATGACCACGACACCCAGAAGTATGGATGACCATGACACCCAGAAGTCTGGATGACCATGACACCCAGAAGTCTGGATGACCATGACCACGACACCCAGAAGTCTGGATGACCATGACACCCAGAAGTCTGGATGACCATGACCACGACACCCAGAAGTCTGAATGACCATGACCATGACAACCAGAAGTCTGGACGACCGTGACACCCAGAAATCTGGACGACCGTGACACCCAGAAGTCTGGATGACCGTGACACCCAGAAGTCTGGATGACCGTGACACCCAGAAGTCTGGATGACCGTGACACCCAGAAGTCTGGATGACCGTGACACCCAGAAGTCTGGACGACCGTGACGCCCAGAAGTCTGGATGACCGTGACACCCAGAAGTCTGGATGACCGTGACACCCAGAAGTCTGGATGACCATGACACCCAGAAGTCTGGATGACCATGACACCCAGAAGTCTGGACGACCTTGACACCCAGAAGTCTGGATGACCATGACCACGACACCCAGAAGTCTGGATGACCATGACCATGACACCCAGAAGTCTGGACGACCGTGACACCCAGAAATCTGGACGACCGTGACACCCAGAAGTCTGGATGACCGTGACACCCAGAAGTCTGGATGACCGTGACACCCAGAAGTCTGGACGACCGTGACGCCCAGAAGTCTGGATGACCATGACACCCAGAAGTCTGGATGACCGTGACACCCAGAAGTCTGGATGACCATGACACCCAGAAGTCTGGATGACCATGACACCCAGAAGTCTGGACGACCTTGACACCCAGAAGTCTGGATGACCGTGACACCCAGAAGTCTGGATGACCATGACACCCAGAAGTCTGGACGACCGTGACACCCAGAAGTCTGGACGACCATGACACCCAGAAGTCTGGATGACCGTGACCATGACACCCAGAAGTCTGGACGACCATGACACCCAGAAGTCTGGATGACCATGACACCCAGAAGTCTGGATGACCATGACACCCAGAAGTCTGGACGACCGTGACACCCAGAAGTCTGGACGACCATGACACCCAGAAGTCTGGACGACCATGACACCCAGAAGTCTGGATGACCGTGACCATGACACCCAGAAGTCTGGACGACTACGACACCCAGAAGTCTGGACGACCATGACACCCAGAAGTCTGGACGACCGTGACACCCAGAAGTCTGGATGACCGTGACACCCAGAAGTCTGGATGACCATGACACCCAGAAGTCTGGACGACCATGACACCCAGAAGTCTGGACGACCATGACACCCAGAAGTCTGGATGACCGTGACCATGACACCCAGAAGTCTGGACGACCATGACACCCAGAAGTCTGGATGACCATGACACCCAGAAGTCTGGATGACCATGACACCCAGAAGTCTGGACGACCGTGACACCCAGAAGTCTGGACGACCATGACACCCAGAAGTCTGGACGACCATGACACCCAGAAGTCTGGATGACCGTGACCATGACACCCAGAAGTCTGGACGACTACGACACCCAGAAGTCTGGACAACCATGACACCCAGAAGTCTGGACGACCGTGACACCCAGAAGTCTGGACGACCATGACACCCAGAAGTCTGGACGACCATGACACCCAGAAGTCTGGACGACCATGACACCCAGAAGTCTGGACGACCGTGACACCCAGAAGTCTGGACGACCATGAACATGACACCCAGAAGTCTGGACGACCGTGACACCCAGAAGTCTGGATGACCGTGACACCCAGAAGTCTGGATGACCATGACACCCAGAAGTCTGGATGACCGTGACACCCAGAAGTCTGGACGACCATGACACCCAGAAGTCTGGACGACCATGACACCCAGAAGTCTGGATGACCGTGACCATGACACCCAGAAGTCTGGACGACCATGACACCCAGAAGTCTGGATGACCATGACACCCAGAAGTCTGGATGACCGTGACACCCAGAAGTCTGGACGACCGTGACACCCAGAAGTCTGGACGACCATGACACCCAGAAGTCTGGACGACCATGACACCCAGAAGTCTGGATGACCGTGACCATGACACCCAGAAGTCTGGACGACTACGACACCCAGAAGTCTGGACGACCATGACACCCAGAAGTCTGGACGACCGTGACACCCAGAAGTCTGGACGACCGTGACACCCAGAAGTCTGGACGACCGTGACCATGACACCCAGAAGTCTGGATGACCATGACCATGACACCCAGAAGTCTGGACGACCATGACACCCAGAAGTCTGGACGACCATGACACCCAGAAGTCTGGACGACCATGACACCCAGAAGTCTGGATGACCGTGAGCTGGCAGGAGGTTTCCCCACTCACCATGTTGTTTGTACTCCAGTATACACATTTCTAGTCTCTCTTCATCCGTCAGCTTCACTTCGTCCTCTCTACCTTTCTCTTTTACTCCACCCTGCTTCGCCCAACCGTCTGTCTGTCTGCCCTGCTTTCCCCTCTCTCTCTCTCTCTCTCTCTCTCGTCCTCTCCCTCTCTCCTCCTGCACGTCTCCTCGGCACGGTGAGTTATTACTCAGTGGTTGTCCTGGCCAGAGAAAGGAAATCAGCTAAAACGGCGCCGCCGCTCGGCGCTTTTTTGCTGACGTGTGAGAATTAAAGTGCTGATGAAAATCAACACCAGCTCAAACACAGCCAGGACTGGGTGTGTGTGTTTGTGTGTGTGTGTGTGTGTGTGTGTGTGTGTGTGTGTGTGTGTTCATATCCATGCCCAAGTGCACATCTGTGCCACAAAGCAATGATCACGGGCCCTCTGGCTGAACGCCCCTCTCGCAGCCCCTCCTGCAGAAGTCGTGCCGTGACTCCACCAGATGTAATTACACATGTTGTCCTGCAGGTCCCCGGAGCCGGGGGTCTTCATGGACGGATGGACGCAGTGGACGGTTGTGTCTGTTCGCTCCTCATCTCCAGCGAGGAGCGACAGTCCTTTAGAGAGGTGGTCCGTCACAGCCCTGCAGCCTCTGCAGCCTGCCCCAGTCTCGGGACGGCGCCGCGGGGGCAGGGTGATGGAGGACACGCCACGGGAGGGGGCTTTTATCGATTTATTCAGTCATCTGTTTATCTGGCGCTGTGTCAGGGGGAAGGTGTAGCCCACACACCTCCAGAGCAGCAGAAATAATGAAACTGCGTCTCGGTCCCAGTCCTGGTCCCGGTCCCGGTGCGTTTTAGAAGCTCGGTGAACACACACACACACACACACACACATATATAAACAGTAGCAAGGTGTGTGTGTGTGTGTGTGGGGGGGGGTCGGATCGATGACGGTTGAGTACATACGACAGTCAGGTACTGTTGGGGTGGAGGGGGGGGGGTAATGTAATTACAGGACTAGATTTAGCCTCCCAGGCCTTGCCGGTAATGATATAGTCTTTTACTACTGACAGGTGACCCCCCCCCCCCCAGTCTTTGTCCTCCACAATCATACCCTGCCAATTGCCCCACTCCTCCGAGCCGTCCCGGTCTCTGCTCCACCCCCTCTGCTGATCCGGGGAGGTCTGTAGACCACCACATGCCTCCTCCCATACATACCAGTTGCCTCTTTTCACCTGACAGTGAGGAGTTTCACCAGGGGGACGTAGCGCGTGGCAGGATCACGCTACCCCCCTCCCCCCTGACAGGCGCCCCGACCGACCCGAGGAGGCGCTAGTGCAGCGACCAGGACACATACCCACATCCGGCTTCCCGCCCGCAGACACGGCCAATTGTTTCTGTAGGGACGCTCGGCCAAGCCGGAGGTAACATGGGGAATCGAACCGGCGATCCCCGTGTTGGTAGGCAACGGAACAGACCACCACGCCACCTGGACGCCCCCTGACAGGTGGTTTTGAACGTATTTAAAGGCTTTTGCAAAGGTGAGTAGCACATGTCTACTCCAGGACATGGAGCCTGCAGACACAAAATGACACGAACACCAACGTCAACAGTCCCAGAATCCCTTGCGCTCCGCTAGTGCAAAACTGCCGATAGTCACAGCGCCCGCCTCTACGGTCGCTACACTACATTACCCAGGGGGCACCGGGGGCATCACGAGACGTCACCTGTTCCCGTTCTCTCCTGCCTGCTTTTGTCTACAGGTGCACAGCTGGACACGGAGTCTACAGGTGCACAGCTGGACACGGAGCCTACAGGTGCAGAGCTGGACACAGAGCCTGCAGGTGCACAGCTGGACACAAAGCCTGCAGGTGCAGAGCTGGACACGGAGCCTACAGGTGCAGAGCTGGACACAGAGCCTGCAGGTGCAGAGCTGGACACGGAGCCTGCAGGTGCACAGCTGGACACGGAGCCTACAGGTGCAGAGCTGGACACAGAGCCTGCAGGTGCAGAGCTGGACACAAAGCCTGCAGGTGCACAGCTGGACACGGAGCCTGCAGGTGCAGAGCTGGACACGGAGCCTGCAGGTGCACAGCTGGACACGGAGCCTACAGGTGCAGAGCTGGACACAGAGCCTGCAGGTGCAGAGCTGGACACAAAGCCTGCAGGTGCACAGCTGGACACGGAGCCTGCAGGTGCAGAGCTGGGCACAGAGCCTGCAGGTGCAGAGCTGGACACAAAGCCTGCAGGTGCACAGCTGGACACGGAGCCTGCAGGTGCAGAGCTGGACACAAAGCCTGCAGGTGCACAGCTGGACACAGAGCCTGCAGGTGCAGAGCTGGACACAAAGCCTGCAGGTGCACAGCTGGACACGGAGCCTGCAGGTGCAGAGCTGGACACAAAGCCTGCAGGTGCACAGCTGGACACGGAGCCTGCAGGTGCAGAGCTGGGCACAGAGCCTGCAGGTGCAGAGCTGGACACGGAGCCTGCAGGTGCAGAGCTGGACACGGAGTCTACAGGTGCAGAGCTGGACACAGAGCCTGCAGGTGCAGAGCTGGACACGGAGTCTACAGGTGCAGAGCTGGACACAGAGCCTGCAGGTGCAGAGCTGGACAGAAGCTGCTGTAAGCTGCGGTCATCGTATGGATAAACACATTTGGTCCATGAAGTTGATTCTGATTCTGGTGCAGAAAAAGCTTTGCTGATACAAACATGGAGGGAGAACTGCCCCGCTTCCTCTCTGAGGACACTCGCGATGTGCCTGCAAACCGCATAGACAACCTAACATCAGCTAGATGCAGAATTTATTTATATTGTTTTCCCCAAATCCATCCCCAGATAGCATCTGGGAGTGGGCCACTTCAGGCAGTGGTGTGGCACTGACGGCCTTCTTCTGGCCCTGACAAACTGGATGTGACCCTGCAGTGCCCCGTGGTAAATGGTGAATATGGCCCAAATATCACAAAACAAATATGGGACACCTTTGGCAAATATGTGGCACGTGCGGCCTTGCTATGGCTTGGTTCTGGCCCAGATCTGGCAAACAGGAGCGGACCGCCCAAGTGCCATCATTCCATGTGGTATGTGGGCCAGATGAAGTGTCGGGTGTGGGGCGGGTCCGGGCCACAGCAGTTTTGCTATCTGGGTCTGGATGAACAAATACATACATACAGTGTACCCGGAAAGTATTCACACCCCTTCACTTTCCCCACATGTTGTTATGTCACAGCCTTATTCCAAAATGGATTAAATCCCATTTTTTTTAATCAATCTACACACAATACCCCATAATGACAAAGTGAAAAAGGTTTTGTAGAAAAAATTTTGCAAATTTATTAAAAATAAAAAACTGAAATATTGCATGTCCATAAGTATTCACAGCCTTTACTCAGTACTTGGTTGAGGCACCCTTGGCAGTGATTACAGCCTCAAGTCTTGTTGGGTACGAAGCTACAAGCTTGGCACACCTATATTTGGGGTATTTCTCCCATTCTTCTCTGCAGATCCTCTCCAGCTCTGTTAGGTTAGATGGGGAGCGTCGCTGCACAGCTATTTTCAGATCTTTCCAGAGATCTTCAATGGGGTTCAAGTCTGGGCTCTGGCTGGGCCACTCAAGGACATTCACAGACTTGTCCCGAAGCCACTCCTTCGTTGTCTTGGCTGTGTGCTTAGGGTCGTTGTCGTGTTGAAAGGTAAACCTTTGCCCCAGCCTGAGGTCCTGAGCGCTCTGGATCAAGGATCTCTCTGTACTTTGCTCCATTCATCTTTCCCTCGATCCTGACTAGTCTCCCAGTTCCTGCCGCTGAAATAATCCCCACAGCATGATGCTGCCACCACCATGCTTCACTGTAGGGATGGTATTAGCAAGGTGATGAGAGGTGACTGGTTTCCTCCAGACGTGACGTTTGGCATTCAGGCCAAAGAGTTCAATCTTGGTTTCATCAGACCAGAGAATCTTGTATCTCATGGTCCGAGAGTCCTTTAGGTGCTTTCTGGCAAACTCCAAGCGGGCTGTCATGTGCCTTTTACTGAGCAGAGGCTTCCGTCTGGCCACTCTACCATAAAGGCCTGATTGGTGGAGTGCTGCAGAGATGGTTGTCCTTCTGGAAGGTTCTCCCATCTCCACAGAGTAACGCTGGAGCTCTTTCAGAGTGACCATCGGGTTCTTGGTCACCTCCCTGACCAAGGCCCTTCTCCCCCCATTGCTCAGTTTGGCTGGGCGGCCAGCTCTAGGAAGAGTCCTGGTGGATCCAAACTTCTTCCAGTTATGAATGATGGAGACCACTGTGCTCTTCGGGACCTTCAAAGCTGTAGAAATTTTTTTGTACCCTTCCCCAGATCTGTGCCTCGATACAGTCCTGTCTCGGAGGTCCACAGACAATTCCTTTGACTTCATGGCTTGGTTTCTGCTCTGACATGCACTGTCAACAGTGGGACCTTATATAGACAGGTGTGTGCCTTTCCAAATCATGTCCGATCAATTGAATTTACTACAGGTGGACTCCAATCAAGATGTAGAAACATCTCAAGGATGATCAGTGGAAACAGGATGAACCTGAGCTCAATTTTGAGTGTCATAGCAAAGGGTGTGAATACTTATGTACACGCAATATTTCAGTTTTTTATTTTTAATAAATTTGCAAACATTTCTACAAAACCTTTTTCACTTTGTCATTATGGGGTATTGTGTGTAGATTGATGAGGAAAAAAATGAATTTAATCCATTTTGGAATAAGGCTGTAACATAACAAAATGTGGGGAAAGTGAAGGGCTGTGAATACTTTCCGGATGCACTGTATAACAAAAGGGTCATATACTATGTGCTGGTATATGAACACACAAACGAGGTAGTAAAACAGACAAAACGGAAGCCTTTGGAGTGTGTGCGGGGCCAGTGCTGGGGGTGCGGTATCAAAGACAGGCGTAGGGGTTGCAAACAGCCGAATGGGTCCCTTCAGCAAAGGAATGATGCAGTCCATGTGCAAGACTTCTCCTGCAGCCTCCCAGTTTGTTCCGCATTTGAAAAGTGAAGGGCTTTGGTTCAGACTCAGCCAGGGGCAGGACAAGGCCCCGACCGGAGCAGAGCGGAGAAGGCCATGACGCGGCGTTGTGCACCGTGACGGGTTTCTGTGGAGCGAGGTGGGCTCGCCGGAAGTGGAGTGAATCACACTTCAGAGACTCGGGTGTTTGCAGAGGTTTCTTCCAGCCATCCATCCTGGGAGATGGATGGCTGGAAGAAACGGACCAGCCATGCGGTGGTGTTTCCACGAGTGTTGAGGAGTCTGTCAGAACTAAAGTTGCAGTCAAGAACCTGCACCATGTGTCCATCACACTGAGTCAGCTGAATGGTTGCATGTAGTAAATGCACCCCCTTCTCTCTCTCTCTCTCTCTCTCTCTCTCTCTCTCTCTCTCTCTCTCTCTCTCTCTCTCTCTCTCTCTCTCTCTCTCTCTCTCTCTCTCTCTCTCTCTCTGTCTCTCTCTCTCTCTCTCTCTCTCTCTCTCTCTCTTACTCTCTCTCTCTCTCTGTCTCTCTCTCTCTCTCTCTGTCTCTCTCTCTCTCTCTCTTACTCTCTCTCTCTGTCTCTCTCTCTTACTCTCTCTCTCTCTTTCTCTCTGTCTCTTTCTCTCTCTCTTACTCTCTCTCTCTCTTTCTGTCTCTCACTCTCTCTCTCTCTCTCTCTCTTACTCTCTCTTTCTCTCTCTCTCTCTCTTACTCTCTCCCTCTCTCTCTATCTCTCTCTCTTACTCTCTCTCTCTTTCTCTCTCTCTCTTACTCTCTCTCTGTCTCTCTCTTACTCTCTCTCTCTTTCTCTCTCTCTTACTCTCTCTCTCTCTCTTTCTCTCTCTCTCTGTCTCTCTCTCTTACTCTCTCTCTCTCTTTCTCTCTCTCTCTGTCTCTCTCTCTTACTCTCTCTCTCTCTCTTACTCCCCCTCTCTCTCTCTTACTCTCTCTCTCTTTCTCTCTCCGTCTCTCTCTTACTCTCTCCCTCTCTCTTTCTCTTTCTCTCTCTCTCTCTCTCTCTTACTCTCTCCCTCTCTCTCTCTGACTCTCTCCCTCTCTCTTTCTCTTTCTGTCTCTTTCTCTCTCTCTGTCTCTCTCTCTTACTCTCTCCCTCTATCTTTCTCTCTCTCTCTCTCTAGCTCTCTCAATTCAATTCAATTCAAAGGGCTTTATTGGCATGAAAGTTTTACAGCAATGTCGCCAAAGCATCAAAAATACAGTTTGAACGGTACACAATAACACTAATAATGAACATCAACACAACATTGTAATGATCAATAAAGAAACAATAACACAGCCATAACAATAGAGAAACAGAAGTAGATCAAAAGGTGGAGCATGGGGTGTGAGGAGACTACAGCTGTCATGTGTTGTGCTGCTTGTCTGTCAGGCTGTGACATGACCTGACATGTCTCACTGCTGCATCTATGAGCTGAGTTCCCCAAGTACATGTTGCATTTCGGTCTGGTCAGAGAGTGTGTCCAAGTCATGTTGGTCTGGTCAGAGAGTGTGTCCAAGTCATTTTGGTCTGGTCAGAGAGTGTGTCCAAGTCATGTTGGTCTGGTCAGAGAGTGTGTCCAAGTCATTATGGTCTGGTCAGAGAGTGTGTCCAAGTCATTATGGTCTGGTCAGAGAGTGTGTCCAAGTCATGTTGGTCTGGTCAGAGAGTGTGTCCAAGTCATTTTGGTCTGGTCAGGGAGTGTGTCCAAGTCATTATGGTCTGGTCAGAGAGTGTGTCCAAGTCATTATGGTCTGGTCAGAGAGTGTGTCCAAGTCATTATGGTCTGGTCAGAGAGTGTGTCCAAGTCATGTTGGTCTGGTCAGAGAGTGTGTCCAAGTCATTTTGGTCTGGTCAGAGAGTGTGTCCAAGTCATGTTGGTCTGGTCAGAGAGTGTGTCCAAGTCATTTTGGTCTGGTCAGAGAGTGTGTCCAAGTCATGTTGGTCTGGTCAGAGAGTGTGTCCAAGTCATTTTGGTCTGGTCAGAGAGTGTGTCCAAGTCATGTTGGTCTGGTCAGAGAGTGTGTCCAAGTCATTATGGTCTGGTCAGAGAGTGTGTCCAAGTCATTATGGTCTGGTCAGAGAGTGTGTCCAAGTCATGTTGGTCTGGTCAGAGAGTGTGTCCAAGTCATTATGGTCTGGTCAGAGAGTGTGTCCAAGTCATTTTGGTCTGGTCAGAGAGTGTGTCCAAGTCATTATGGTCTGGTCAGAGAGTGTGTCCAAGTCATTTTGGTCTGGTCAGAGAGTGTGTCCAAGTCATGTTGGTCTGGTCAGAGAGTGTGTCCAAGTCATGTTGGTCTGGTCAGAGAGTGTGTCCAAGTCATTTTGATCTGGTCAGAGAGTGTGTCCAAGTCATTTTGGTTTGGTCAGAGAGTGTGTCCAAGTCATTTTGGTCTGGTCAGAGAGTGTGTCCAAGTCATGTTGGTCTGGTCAGAGAGTGTGTCCAAGTCATTTTGGTCTGGACAGAGAGTGTGTCCAAGTCATTTTGATCTGGTCAGAGAGTGTGTCCAAGTCATTTTGGTTTGGTCAGAGAGTGTGTCCAAGTCATTTTGGTCTGGTCAGAGAGTGTGTCCAAGTCATTATGGTCTGGTCAGAGAGTGTGTCCAAGTCATTTTGGTCTGGTCAGAGAGTGTGTCCAAGTCATTTTGGTCTGGTCAGAGAGTGTGTCCAAGTCATGTTGGTCTGGTCAGAGAGTGTGTCCAAGTCATTTTGGTCTGGTCAGAGAGTGTGTCCAAGTCATGTTGGTCTGGTCAGAGAGTGTGTCCAAGTCATTTTGGTCTGGACAGAGAGTGTGTCCAAGTCATTTTGATCTGGTCAGAGAGTGTGTCCAAGTCATGTTGGTCTGGTCAGAGAGTGTGTCCAAGTCATTGTGGTCTGGTCAGAGAGTGTGTCCAAGTCATGTTGGTCTGGTCAGAGAGTGTGTCCAAGTCATTTTGGTCTGGACAGAGAGTGTGTCCAAGTCATTTTGGTTTGGTCAGAGAGTGTGTCCAAGTCATTTTGGTCTGGTCAGAGAGTGTGTCCAAGTCTTGGAATTTACATTTAATTTTTATGAAGAACTTTGTTCTTAAGTCTTCGTATGTGCTACATTGTAGCAGGAAGTGTTGCTCTGTCTCCACCTGTCTCTCTGGACAGAGTTGACACAGCCTGTCTTCTCTGGGCAGCAGGTCTGTCTTCTCTGGGCAGCAGGTCTGCCTGTGTCAGCCAGTCTCTATGGCCAGGCTGTGATCACTGAGTCTGTATATAGTCAATGCCTTTCTCGGTTTCTGGTTGGTCACGGTCTGCCATTGTGTACCGTCTGTTTAGAGCCAAATAACATTGACGTTTGCTTTGAGTTTTTGTGATAGATGTCCAGTGATTAATGTAATGTTCTTTTTCTTTAGCTATAATTTGGTTGGGCCAGATTGTGTGGAGGTTGTCCTGATGACTTGTGCTGTTGGCTGAGCTGAGCCTCAGGACCAGCTGGCTGAGGGGACTCCTCTTGGTAACTGAGAGCTTTGTGATGGTAGGAGTTGGGGTCACTTGCTTTCAGGTGTTGGTAGAATGTGATTGATCTTTTTTGCATTGTTATTAACAGGGGAAACTGGCCTAGTTCTGCTCAGCATCCATTGTTGTTCCTGTGTACTCTGAGAATGTTCTTGCAAATCTCAGGGTGCAGGGTTTCCATTGGGTGTTTGTCCCATTTTTCGAAGTCTTGATTTACAAGAGGACCCCACACTTCACTACCATATAGTAACATTGGTTCAGTTATGGATTTGAATATTTTGAGCCATTTTCTAACAGGTGTGTCTATGTTTGAAGACTTTTTTATAGTATAGAAAGCCCGTCTTCCCTTGTCTCTGAGATCATTAATAGTGAGATTGAAATTTCCTGTAGAGGTCATTATTAGTCCCGGATATGTATAGCTGTGTGTGTGTTCTGTGTCAGTGGAACCTAGTAAAAACCTGTTTGGGTTTCCCTGACACCTGGGTTGTTTCTGGAAGACCATGATTCTAGTCTTTTTCAGATTAACTGTCAGAGCCCAGGTCTGGCGGAAGTTTTGCTGATGATCCAGTTGCTGTTGTAATGCCTCTTTAGATGGAGCTAATAATATTAGATCATCTGCAAAAAGTGGGCATTTAATTTCTGTGTTAGAGAGGGTGAGACCAGGGATGTCTGATTGTTCTAGAGATTTTGCTAGTTCATCAATATACATGTTAAATGGGGTGGAGGTGAGACTGCAGCCCTGTTTCACACCCCTGCTTTTGGGGGGGGGGGTCTGTTTCCATTTGGCAATTTTTACAGCGCATTTATCATTTGTATACATTGTTTTAATTATGTCATATGTTTTTCCCCCTACACCTTTTTCAGTTAATTTCAGAAACAGACCGTTGTGCCAAATTGATTCAAACGCCTTTTTGAAATCTACAAAGCAAGAGAACATTTTGTTCTTGATTTGGTGGACATGTTTATTAATGAGGGTGTGGAGGGTATAGATATGGTCCGTAGTTCGATGTTGTGATGTAAAACCGATTTGACTTCGGCTCAGGACATTATGATCACTGAGGAAGTCTTGCAGTCGGCTGTTTAGGGTGCTGCAGAATAACTTCCCCAGGTTGCTACTGACACAAATGCCTCGGTAATTGTTTGAGTCAAATTTATTTCCATTTTTAAAGATGAAAATCTCTCTCCCTGTCTCTGTCTGTCTGTCTGTCTGTCTGTCTGTCTGTCTGTCTGTCTGTCTGTCTGTCTGTCTGTCTGTCTGTCTGTCTCTCCCTCTCTCTTGATAACCATTGTCTCCCCCCTAATAGCTAACATCACAAACAACCACAACAACAGCAATAATAATAATAAATGAGTGAATTAAATAAACAAAGACAAAGTACAAAATACTTGTACATACATAAAACATATATAACCACAAAAAAAGGTATGGACAATTGGTAATACACCAAATAAACATGACAATCTGCCCCCAAACGCCGCCTGCACCCCGCGAGGCCACAGTCCAAGGTGTATGCACTCACACATTGTTATATTTGCACGCATACCCACCAACATAAACGCATGCCCAGTGTACCTTTATATACATTATATGTATATGCATGCAAATGCATATCTCAGAACAGTACACTGTTGTCTAAACCAAATCACACATCCACTGCTCTAGTCCAATGGGATAGAGCACATCGTTTCAAAGTGAGAGATAAGAGGCTGCCAGTGTTTGTAAAATTTTTCAACTGAGCCCTGGACAGCAGATTTGATCGTTTCCAATTTCAGAAATGACATTAAGTCCCGTAGCCAGGACATGTTTGAGGGGGGTGAGTGATTTTTCCGTAGGAGGATAATACGGCGACAGGCAATTAAAGAGGCAAAGGAGATTACATTAATTTGTTTAGCAGTCATTTTAACTTCCTCCTCAGGGACACCAAAGACAGCAATTTGAGGCGATGGGTCCAGATTCTATTCCAAAATCTCTGATATAAGGTTAAAGAAGGACCTCCAGTATTCCGTCAAACTCTGGCATGACCAGAACATATGAGTCAAGTCTGCTGGTGCTTGAGAGCATCTCTCACAAACATCAGAGAGGTTTGGGTAAATCTTTGATAATTTTGCTTTGCTAAAATGGATCCTATGAAGGACTTTGAATTGAATGAGACTAAGCCTCGCACAAGAGGAGGATGAGTGTATTGCACGTACTGCAGTGTCCCACCAATCATCGGACAGAGTGATACCTAGTTCAGTCTCCCAGCTTGTCTTGATCTTATGCAGAGCAGGGCGAGTTGTTGCTGATAGAAGAAAATAAATATGGCCTTTTGACAAGTCAGTAACTGCAAGAAGATGGTCAATGACCGAGGCTGGTGGAGCCTGTGAAAATGCTGGGGTGCTGGATTTGGTAAAGTTGCGAATTTGAAAACACCTAATCAGATCAGAATGTTCAAGTTTGAATGTGGAACGTAATTGTGCAAAGCTAGCAAACAGGCCATCTGCATAAAGATCACCCAGGCAGGATAGGCCTTGTCTGTGCCAGACGGCAAATCTCGAATCAGTCTTGGCTGGTTGAAAGAGTTGATTGTTGCAGATAGGTGTAGCTAGGGGCAGAGAAGTCCAGCTGAACTGTTGCCTAATTTGTTGCCAGATTTTCAAAGTGGTAATTACTATGGGGTTAGAGGAGTGCTGTTTAGTCTTAAATGGAAGACTGTTACACACCAATGCTTTTAGGGATGAGGAATGACAAGAGTTAGCTTCTAACTGAATCCAATTATCATCAGTGTCTGAGATCCAGAGTGCAATGTTATGCATGTTAGCGGCCCAGTAATATAATTGAAATTTTGCTAGACCAAGTCCCCCCTGTAACCTCCCTCTCTGGAGCAAAGATTTACGGACTCGTGGGATTTTACCCCCCCCCCCCGTATAAAATTTGAAATTATTGAATCCAATTGACGAAAGAAATGTTTAGGTAAAAAATAGGTAGGCATTGAAATAAGTATAAGTATCTGGGGAGCACGTTCATTTTAATGGATTGTACTCTACCTGCTAGGGAGAGGGGTAGGCTGTTCCATCTCTGCAGATCAGTTTTCACCTTTGCTGTTAGAGCCGTAAGATTTTCCTGACATAGAGAGTGGATGGAAGTTGTAATATTTATTCCTAAATATTTAAGCCTGGTGCTAGATAATCTGAAGGGAATATTAGACTGGGGTATTTCCTGGGCCAATTGATTAATAGGAAAACATTGACTTTTCTGTATATTTAGTTGGTACCCAGAGAAGTTACTAAAGGATTGGAGAGTGGCTAAAATATGCGGAATGGAACTTATTGGATCAGAAACGTAAAGGAGTAGGTCATCTGCATAGAAGGATACTTTGTGCTCGGCACCACCTCTTTTGATACCTGAAAACAACTTATCACTCTTAAGAGCAATTGATAGAGGTTCAATAACAATGGCAAAAAGGAGGGGGGAAATCGGGCATCCTCGACTTGTCCCGCGTGAGAGGGGAAAGACTTGTGGTCGCTGATTGTTGGTACATACGCATGCCTGTGGGGAAGCATACAGTAAGCGTATCCAGGATGTGAATTTCTCTCCGAACCCAAATTGCTTTAATGTGAAGAACAGATGGCACCACTCAACTCGATCAAAAGCTTTTTCTGCATCGAGAGATATAACCACCTCAGGATTAGACAGAGGGGCTGGGGAGTGAATGATGTTAAGAAGTCTTCGTATGTTTGCGAAGGGGTGACGATTTTTAATAAATGCTGTTTGGTCAATTGAAATTCTAGAGGGCAAAATAGTCTCGATTCTAGCTGCAAGGACTTTAGCAAGTAACTTTTCGTCAACATTAAGAAGCGAAATAGGTCGATAAGAAGAGCTTAAATGGAATCTTTGTCTTTTTTAAGGATCAGTGAAATAGAGGCTTGGGTAAGTGTTGGTGGTAGTGTGCCTTTTTGGAGAGAGTCCTCAAGCATCTCCAAAAGCAGAGGTGCCAACTAATTGGAAAACTTCTTATAAAATTCAGCAGGATAGCGGTCCAGTCCCGGGGATTTCCCACTTTGCATTGACTTGATAGCATCCATTATTTAGCATCCGTTAATTTAGTAATATTGAGCCCATTAAAGAAATGTAACATGTCAGTATCATCAGGTGAGTCAGATTTGTATAGATCAGAATAATAGGCTCTGAAATTCTCATTAATTTCAGAGGGGTTAGATGTCAGTGAACCTGAGTTATTGGTTATTTGAGAAATTTGCTGTGAGGCCATCCTCCCCTTCAACTGATGTGCGAGAAGGCGCCTTGCCTTATCCCCATGTTCGTACAATGTTCCCCGAGCTTTAAGCAGCATCTTCTCTGCATCCTTTATGGACAAAAGATTGGATTCAGTTTGGAGAGCAAGTCTCTCCTTGAACAGTTCAGGAGATGGTGAAATGGAACATCGGCGGTCTAGATCAGCTATTGCCTCCTTAAGCTCACGTTCTCGTCTCTTTCGTACCTTGTTATGGTGAGCGGTATATGAAATGATCTCACCCCTAAGGAATGCCTTAAGGGTTTCCCATAGTAAAGATGGACTGGTATCATCAGTTTTGTTAGTCTCCACAAAGAGGTCAATAGACTGGGGGATAAGATTACAAAACTTAGCGTCAGACAGAAACGTGGAATCCAATCTCCAGAGGTGACTCTCTCTGTGATGGTTTTCAAGGCTCAAGTCCAGTATCACAGGGGAGTGGTCAGAATGAACTATAGAGGAGTATTCAACTGAGGTTACTGCGGGAAGAAGCGTCTTATCTATAAAAAAAATCATCTATACGGGAGTAAGAATTATGGGCATGTGAATAAAAAGAATAGTGCCTATCAGTTGGATGAGAGAATCTCCATGGGTCGACACAGCCGCACCGATCCATAAAGGTAGCCAGCGCTTGCGACATCTTGGAAGGTGTAACTGTTCTCGAGCTAGATCTGTCTAGACTGGGATCCATCACACAATTAAGGTCTCCTCCAAATAGTAGCTTGTGAGTGTGTAAATCGGGAAGCGACGATATAAGTTTCTTCATAAAATTCACATCATCCTAATTTGGGGCGTACGCAGAGACAAGAACAACCGGAGTTTGATAAAGGGAGCCAGTTACTATAATATATCGCCCGTTAGAGTCACAGATGATGCTAGAGGGATTAAAATTTACTTTTTTATTAGTCAAGATGGCTGCGCCTCTCGTTTTAAGGTTGAATGTAGAGTGAAAAATATGACCTATCCAGGGTCTGCTAAGTCGCTGGTGGTGTAGTGGGCAAGTGGGTTTCTTGTAAGAATGTGATGTCTGTGTTTAAATGTTTCAGGTGAGAAAATACTCTAGCACGCTTCTCAGGTCCATTCAGGCCCCCTACGTTCCACGAGATAATTGTGATGGAGCCTCTCACTCTCACCGAACTGCTGGGGTTATTCGTCATAACAATCTCTGAAAGTCAAATGAAAATGGGATTCGGTGACTTGGTTCAGTTGAAAAGTCGTCACGTGGAAACCCAGTAAGGTACTGCAGCAAGAAGAGTGACAGACACGTGCCAATCCGAATGCAAAAACAGGTAATGGGCAAAAAAAATAAAATTAAAATAAATAAAACAAAAAACAAGCAAAACAAAAACATACCCCCCCCCAAACCAGCCGCCCTCCCCCTCCCCTGTACCTATGCCCATCTTCCCACCTATGATGAGCTGCAGGCAAAACTATTTATTAACTTCCGGAATAACTAAATGAAAGCGCTATCCTTCTTATCCCTCTATCCTTAAAACAGAGAGCACTACCGAGCTTGCATATGTACTGTAAACACACACCAACAGATTTAGAAGTAAAACAGGAACAGAGCAGAGTAGCACAAAAATGCCAGAAAAAGATAACCTAGTATATGTATATGTGTGCACGTCCGCATCTACATACCCATACATACATATGCACATGCAACTATACACACACACACGCACACATACACGTACGCACACACGCACAAACTCCACAGCATTACCTTGAAGGGTCAAAGCCGTTTAAGAAGCAGGTTCCGGTTTTGAGATGACTGCGAGAAAAGTCCCAAGTAGACTTCTATGTCCAGTGGGTGGCGTAGTTGTCCGGAGAGACTCCGTGTTTCGTGTACTTGGTTTGAGGAAGCCGATATCATGGCGATCGCGGCAGTGGTGGAAAAAGTCCAGTTGTCGTGTCCGGAAGTAATGTTTAGTCCACATGTCCATATTCCAATGGCAGAGGTCCACAATCCACAATCAAACGTTGGTGTTATAACGAGGAACTTCCGTCGGGTTGGAATAATCACGTTTCAAGAAAGGGCCCAGGTGCCCGGTAGCCAATCCGCCGCCCACCGTGACACCTGGGGGGAGTATTTCACTGTGTATATAACCGGTGCCTGGCCCGGGCCGAGGAGCAAAGCCTCCCTCGGCAGTAGTTCAGGAGCCGTGTACGTTGCCAGCTTGTTTACTCAGATCACTTCTCCGGGTGTTGGTTGTAGAACGTGTCAGCCTCTTCTGCGGTGTGGAACTTGTGCGCCACGCCCTGGTGTGATAGTGTAAGTACAGCTGGATGGCGGAGTGTGAACTTAATACCTCTCTCGTAGAGTTTGGACTTGATTGGGAGGAATGTGGCGCGCTTCTTGGCCAGCTCGCTGCTCGTGTCTATAACGATAAAGATCCTTTGACCCTGATGTACAAGTGGCCCTCGTTTTCTCGCCAGGGCGAGTACCTGGTCCCTCTGTTGGTAGCGTAGACAGTGAGTGATCACGGGTCGGGGCCGTTCTCCTTCCCCTGCTTTCGCTCTCAACGTGCGGTGTGCCATTTCAAGCTCTGGTGGCGAGCTGAACGACTCGTCTTGCAATAGGTCAACGAAAAATGTCGACATAAAAGCATCTGTGGCCCTCGTCACCTTCGGGTGGTCCAACTACTCTGACGTGGTTCCGACGAGAGCGATTTTCGAGGTCTTCTGTCTGGTGTTTAAGATGAAGGGTTTCGGTTTGGAGTTGTTTCAGCTGTGTTTCAGTGCTGGTTAGCCTGTCGCTATGGTCGGAGAGGCAGTATCCATTGTACTCATACGAGAGCCCGGATCTTCCACCTTGATTCGAACCCCATTTAAGGTCGCTTGAACTGGAGCCAGTGAGGCTTGTATTTGGGCAGAAATCGCTGCTCTATTCTTCTCCAGTTCAGCTATCAGGTCGGCGATGGTCAGAGCGGAGTTAGCTACTTCTGCGGTAGCCGTTGTTACTGTAACCGGTTATTTTCTTGCCCGGTGTGGGATTCGATACGGGGTGTACTGCACCAGACCCGTTAGCTAGGGGCTAACGTGTCTTATTAGTAGTTTACATTAGCTTAGGCTCTGGAGGTATGGCAGGGCCCGTGGTCGTAGTTGTTCCTCTCTGGGCGCCGGTCTTATTCCTCTCTGGGCGCCGGTCTTGTTCCTCTCTGGGCGCCGGTCTTATTCATCTCTGGGCGCCGGTCTTGTTCCTCTCTGGGCGCCGGTCTTATTCCTCTCTGGGCGCCGGTCTTGTTCCTCTCTGGGTGCCGGTCTTGTTCCTGGCCTTACTGCTCTCCCATCTGGAGGAGGAGGATCCTGGCCTTACTGCACTCCCTTCTGGAGGAGGATCCTGGCCTTACTGCTCTCCCTTCTGGAGGAGGATCCTGGCCTTATTGCTCTCCCTTCTGGAGGAGGATCCTGGCCTTATTGCTCTCCCATCTGGAGGAGGATCCTGGCCTTATTGCTCTCCCTTCTGGAGGTGGATCCTGGCCTTACTGCACTCCCTTCTGGAGGAGGATCCTGGCCTTATTGCTCTCCCTTCTGGAGGAGGATCCTGGCCTTATTGCTCTCCCTTCTGGAGGTGGATCCTGGCCTTACTGCACTCCCTTCTGGAGGAGGATCCTGGCCTTACTGCTCTCCCATCTGGAGGACGATCCTGGCCTTACTGCTCTCCCATCTGGAGGAGGATCCTGGCCTTATTGCTCTCCCTTCTGGAGGAGGATCCTGGCCTTACTGCTCTCCCATCTGGAGGAGGATCCTGGCCTTACTGCTCTCCCTTCTGGAGGAGGATCCTGGCCTTACTGCTCTCCCATCTGGAGGACGATCCTGGCCTTACTGCTCTCCCATCTGGAGGAGGATCCTGGCCTTATTGCTCTCCCTTCTGGAGGAGGATCCTGGCCTTACTTCTCTCCCTTCTGGAGGAGGATCCTGGCCTTACTGCTCTCCCTTCTGGAGGAGGATACTGGCCTTACTGCTCCCCCTTCTGGAGGAGGATCCTGGCCTTACTGCACTCCCTTCTGGAGGAGGAGGATCCTGGCCTTACTGCTCCCCCTTCTGGAGGAGGATCCTGGCCTTACTGCACTCCCTTCTGGAGGAGGAGGATCCTGGCCTTACTGCTCTCCCTTCTGGAGGAGGATTCTGGCCTTACTGCTCTCCCTTCTGGAGGAGGATCCTGGCCTTACTGCACTCCCTTCTGGAGGAGGATCCTGGCCTCACTGCTCTCCCTTCTGGAGGAGGATCCTGGCCTTACTCACTTGGATCTGGGGCAGCAATGTGTGTGTGTGTGTGTGTGTGTGTGTGTGTGTGTGTGTGTGTGTGTGTGTGTGTGTGTGTGTGTGTGTGTGTGTGTGTGTGTGTGTGTGTGCAAGTATAACACCACTATTATTCTTGGTCCACAAATAAACAACCATATCAGCTTTGGTGTTGGTTCCAGATTGGGGATATGAGCCCAGAAATATCTGGCATCTCTCTCTCTCTCTCTCTCTCTCTCTCTCTCTCTCTCTCTCTCTCTCTCTCTCTCTCTCTCTCTCTCTCTCTCTCTCTCTCTCTCTCTCTCTCTCTCTCTCTCTCTCTCTCTCTTTCTCTCTCTCTCTCTCTCTCTCTCTCGCTCTCGCTCTCACACACACACACACACACACAAAGGTTAACTCTAGGAGGGTTGTGTTGGTCAGAGATAAGATTTTTTTATGATGTCCTAATTTCTCTTATTCTTCCTGCAAACGGTATTGCACACGTAAACACACACACAAAACACACACACACACACACACACACACACACACACACACACACACACACACACACACACACACACATACACAAAACACACAGCCGGCAGGAAAAATATCCTCCCATTCTGAAATGTCGCAAACATGTCCCTGCTTCCTAAGCAGCTGTTTACCTGGAGAGAGAAAACTCCAACTACACCTCTCTGCTCTGCAGCTTTACACAAATGAAGAACACACGCACAACCCCTGGGATCGATGAAAACATCCGTCAAAGAAAAGAAGGGAATACAGGAAGGCCGAACGCAGACGGAAGAAAATCTACTCTTGACGTTCATCAACTCCATACGAAGGAGTTATTATTGAAATGGAATCAAACTATTAAAGAGTCGCGGGCTTTACACTTCTCTGACGTCATTGAGAGTAATAAACATCACCCTGGGTTTCTGTTTAGTACTATCGATCAGCTTGTGACTCCCTCTCTTCCTCCCACTTCCACCTGTTCTGCTAATGACTGTGAAAATCCAAAGGAATTGAATCGAGTGCAGCTGGATTTGGTACATATCCGTGAAGACGTTTCGCCTCTCATCCAAGAGGCTTCATCAGTTCGTGCCTTTCTGACTAGACCAAGCTAGTCTGACTGGCTGGTGATGAAACTCAGATATTTATCCTCTTTGGAGTCGTTATCAGAGCTATTGATGTCAATGGCTCTTTGTGATCCGATGTTAAGTAGCGACGTTTGTTGGAGGTGTTAGTTTCGACTTCGTTAGTGCTCCATTCAGTGGTCATGAGTCGTTGAAGCCATTAGTGAGCGACTGTTGTTCTTGGAGGCTAGGCTTCTTGAGTCTCCTGGGTAGAGATGAAAGGACGGCATTGTAAGTGGGAGATAGGTGGTGTCACAGACCTCCTCCTCTGTTGAGGGATGGTTTTTCCAGTTTCCCATAGATGGCTTCCTTCACCCCTCTTTCAAACCATCTATCGTCCCTGTCCAAAATGTGTACGTTGCTGTCCTGGAAGGAGAGTGTCTTCTCCTTTAGGTGTTGATAGACTGCTGAGTCTTGTCCTGAGGAGTCTGGCCTTCTGTGTTGGGCCATCCGTTTGTGTAGTGGTTGTTTGGTTTCTCCTATGTATAGGTCAGTGCAATCCTCATTGCATTGTACAGCATACACCAGACTGCTTTTCCGGGTGTGTGGTACACGGTCTTTGGGATGAACCAGTCTTTGTCGGAGTGTGTTGCTGGGTTTGAAGTATACCGGGATGCGGTGTGTGTTGAAAATTCTCCTGAGTTTCTCGGAGACCCCAGAAACATACGGGATGACTATGTTATTCCTTCTGTTCCTCTTCTCCTCATTGCTCACCTGGTTGGTCTTTCTGGAACGTGTTGCAGTTTTCACAAAGGTCCAACTGGGGTAGCCGCAGGTTTTTAAAGCTTCCCTCAGGTGTTTGTGTTCTTCTCGTTGGGCCTGAGTGCTGCTGGGCACATTGTCAGCTCTGTGTTGCAGAGTTCTGATGACGCTCAGTTTGTGTTCCAGAGGGTGGTGTGAGTCGAAAAGTAGATATTGGTCTGTGTGTGTAGGTTTCCTGTAAACCCCAATGTGGAGGCTCCTGTCTTCCCCAATGTGGACGTCACAGTCCAAGAAGGGCAAACTGTTGTTCTTTACATCTTCCCTTGTGAACTTAATGTTCTTGTCCACTGAGTTGATGTGTTTGGTAAACGCTTACACCTCTTACGTTTGGATTTTGACCCATGTGTCATCCACATATCTGAACCAGTGGCTCGGAGGTGTTCCTCTGAAGAAGTTCAGGGCCCTGTGTTCTACCTCTTCCATATATAAGTTGGCCACAATGGGAGATATCGGTGAGCCCAGTGCACAGCCGTGTTTCTGTCTGTAAAACTGGCCCCTGAATTGGAAATATGTAGTGTTCAGACAAAGGTCCAGTAGTTGGCAAGTCTGGTCTGGGCTGAGGTTGGTCCTATTGTGGAGGGTGTTGTCACGTAGCAAACGTTGCCTCACAGTTTCCAAAGCCTCCATGGTTGGGATGCAGGTGAATAACGAGGTCACGTCGTAGGATACCATGGTTTCATCCGGTTCCAGTTTTACGCCTTGGACCTTGTCCACGAAGTCAATGGAGTTTTGGATATGGTGAGGTGTTTCGCCCACTAAAGGGGTCAAGATGTTGGCTATATGTTTGGCGATGTTGTACGTGACCGAGTTTATGCTGCTGACAATGGGCCTGAGGAGGGCTCCATCTTTATGGATCTTAGGGAGTCCATATATGCATGGAATGTTATCTTGTGGGTAGAGACGGTGGTATTGTATCCGATCAATGGTTCCTCCTTTCTGTAGTTTCTGTAGGTACTCTATTATTCTCCTCTTGTAACCACTAGTAGGATCACGTCTCAGAGGTTCATAGGTGTCGGTGTCACTGAGTAATGACGTGATCTTGGCGTGGTAGTCTGTTGTGTTGAGGATAACCGTGCATCTCCCCTTATCTGCTAGAAGGATAGTGATGTTTTCATCCTTGCTCAGGGCTGTCACGGCTTTCCTTTCCTCCATGGTTAGGTTGGAAGGAGGGAGTTTCGCATTGGACAGAGCTGCTGATACCTTTAACCTAAGCTGTTCTGCCTCGGTTTCCGTTAGCTTGTTTTTCCTTATGGCTGATTCTGTGGATGTGATGAGGTCAACTATAGGTAGTTGTTTGGGTGTCATGGCCAAGTTCAATCCTTTGGCTAAGACCTCCTTCTCTGATTGGGTAAGTACCTTGTCCGACAGATTCTTCAACCATCTGTTCTGCGTTCCGTTTTGTGTGGGATGTTCTGTCTTTTGTCTCCAGGTGAGTATATCTGCTTGGCTAGTGTTGTTGGTTCGTCGCTGTAAGTTTTGAAACTTCCTTGTCTGCCTTTCTTTGGTTTTGTGGTGTTAAGATGGTTGGGCTTTCTTGGTGAAATCAGTAATCCTCTCCAAGACTGGACCAGGCAAGTGGGATGTTATTTGCTGGAGTAGTTGGTCAGATTTCTCCTTCAGCCCTTCACTGAGAGGCGAAACGTCTTCACGGATATATACCAAGTCCAGCTGCACTTGATTCAACTCCTTTGGATAACCATGACCTGGATGAATGAGAACATTCACAGACAGAGTGTGAAAATGTCTTTTCTTTGTTGACAAGATCGATGGTCTAAGGTCCAGTTTTACCCCCACTGTGCTCCCACCCGGCCCCTTTCAGTTGTCCAATTTTAATGTCGAAATGTCCTCCCCTGTCCTTGATCCAATCCTCTTCTTTTTATACATGCTTCCTCTGGGTCATTTGTTTAGTTCCTTTCAGGGCATGTGATACCGCTGTTATGCTGATGATACTCATATCTATTTCCCTGCCAAACCCAATAACCTGAATCAGCTGTCCTCCCTCCATGATTGCTTAGCTCCCACCAAAGATTGGATGTCCCTTAATTTCCTCCATCTAAACCCCAACAAAACTGAAGTTCTCTTAATTGGCCCTGAGAACTTTGCCACTGCAGCTCATCAGTTTGTTGGTCCACTTCATTCAAACATCAAACCTACCGCCAAAAAGTTTGGTGTCATCATTGACTAGAATATGTTTTTTGATCACCATGTTATTTAGCTTTTTCAATCCTGTTTTCTTCAGCTAAGAAATATTGCAAAAATCAGGAATATTTTGTCTTTTCAGGATGTCGAAATATTATTTCGCACTTTCATTTTCTCCCGTCTAGATTACTGTAACGCCCTCTACTCTGGCCTCAATCCAGCTACTTTAAATCGTCTACAGTTGGTTCAGAATGCAGGTGTTAGACTACTAACTAGAACTAGCCGTAGGCAGAGGCCAAACTTCTGAACAGGCAAGCCAGGCAGCTGCTTGGGGCCCCAGGCAGTAAGGGGCCCCCGGGGGCTGACAGAATTTACTCCAAAGCAGTGACCGCAATCCCCTCCGCCTTAAACAACCAA
The DNA here is from genome assembly GCF_029633865.1 of Lampris incognitus. Lineage (NCBI taxonomy): Eukaryota > Metazoa > Chordata > Actinopteri > Lampriformes > Lampridae > Lampris > Lampris incognitus. The sequence continues at coordinate 55,001,669 of NC_079221.1, read as the reverse complement.
TGGACGATTTGCAATTACATGACATCACAGTAGGAAACCTCCCCTGTATGGGCCCCATGTCATTGGCGTTGCATGTGCGCTGCCTGCACTATTCGAAAGTGAAAGATACTCCCAGCGTCCACACCAAGATGTGTCAACGAAGGAAAATGAAGAGGAGTTATCCCTCGGGAGCAGAAAATGTCCCAGGAGAGACTTTCAGGACTGGCTCTTATTTCAATAGAGCGCAATGTGCGAAGGTCTTTGGATCTGGAAGACATAGTGACAGCCTTTGCACTAGCCAAGGCCTTTAAGCAGCATTTTTAGTCTCTTTACACTCAGCTCCCTAGAGGAGAAAAATGTCCCTAAATGTCCCTCTGAGGGTTAAAGGTGGTTGTTGAGCTCAGACTGTGGGTTTATATTGTAACGTGCACGGATAAGTAAACACGTTAGCCCTTGGCTAACGGGTCAGACCTTTTAGTCGACTGGTTAACGTTGACACCTGCGGTGCAGGAGATATGGGTTCGCGTCCCGGCTGTTGCGGTCCTGGGCTGCCCCCCCCCCCAAATTGGCTACAATATATTTTGGAGATATATATTTTGTCATATGTTTATGTTGTTTTTATTTTGTTATTTACTGTGTTATTTATTGTTCTATATAGGTATATTGTGCCAACTTGTTTCTTATTTTCTTTTGACGTGAGTGGCAGCATTTGCACTAGCCTTATAATTTATATATCTATAGTGTGACAATGTTCTGGTTTTTATTGTTCTTTATATTTTGAAAGTTACATTATGTGCACATTTGGAATCCAAAAAAGTTTATATTTCGTATATTTTTTGTTGGTGTCAGATTATTTATAACGTAATGACGATGAACGCTGCTTAGGGGCCCTCCCCGCGAACTTTTGCCTAGGGCCCCAACAGACCCTAGCATCGCCACTGGCCGTAGGTCCCATATTACCCCTATTTTCAGAATAATCTATAAAATCTTATTAATTGTATTTAAAGCATGATCTTGCCCCCAGTTACATTTCTGATCTTCTTATCCTTCATTCCACTTCCCGACCACTCCGATCCTGAAACATCGGTCTTTTTTGTCCATCCCCCACTCCAACTGCAAAACACAAGGTGACCGCTCATTGCAGTTTTAGCCCCAAGCCTCTGGAATAATCTTCCCCAATCCATTAGATTTGCTGAATCTTTGGACTTGGAAAGCCTTTTTATAGATCTCCATCCCTGCCTTCTGTTTTGGTTCGTTTGTAGCTTGGTCTGTCTCTCCCTATGCCATGTTTTATATTCACTGAATTTATTTCATGTATCCCCTCATAGTTTCTGTATTGAGTGTAAAGCACTTTGTAACTGTGTTTTTAAAAGTACTATCTAAACAAAATTTTACATACATACATAAAAGAAGAAGACTTCATCTTGGTTTACTAATCACAGTATTACTGTGCCAATCACAGTAATACTGTGATTACTGTACCAATCAGCCCGCAAGACTACATGTCATATGAATAGACTGGGAAATAAAAAAAACTACAATCCTGAATATGATTGTTTTACTTTCAGTGTGTCCCCTACGTAGGTGTTGGTAAGGTGAGTGTTGTTTGAGCCCCAGTGAAAGTGAAGGCGAGTCAGCAGTGCTGTTGTGCTAAAGCATGCCTAAAGCCTCGGCTCGCCTCTCTCACTGGGAGAGGCAGGGGAACACCTGTGGCCAAGAAGAAAGGGTCATAGGTGCTCCTCTAAAAGTGCAATAATGAACGCTTCCTTCATTTGCAATTCAGTAAGTAGAGGCCAATCCCTCCAGCTCGCTCCTTTTCATCGAGCGTTACCGTTTTGCAGGTCGAAATCGACTCTGTGCGTAACTGTAGTCAACTGACTTCCGGTTTCTACTGCAGCGGTCATACCAGTTTCCTGTTTGTTGGCGCCAACAAACAGGAAACTGGTATGACCGCTGTAATGTCCGTAGACGCCTTATCTTACTGGCATAAGAATAATTCAAGAATGAGCCGACTTCGTGGGTTCTTAACTATGTAGCTTTTACTAGCATCCGTTCATCATACAACCTTCCTAACATGAGCGTCTAACTTCCTGTATACGTCACACGCCCTGCACGTACACCCGTGAGTAGGTCAATTTAAACACGTGACAGGACCTTCAAAATAATAACAGCTTTCATTCATTACATCTCCCCTTCTAAGATGATTTTCTAAACATTTCTCTGAACATTTACTGCCAACAATTTTAACTCCAGTTTAGCAACTCCTGACTTTAACCGTAGCTTTATTTGACAAATAAAATAATACCATTTTCTTCCTTTCGGCAACTGTAAAACAGAAAGAGCAAAGACATCAAACATCTTTGATTTACAGTGTCCAACATTTTACTGACAGGCCTGGGGTGTATGCTTTGAAGAGTCCATAACTCAACTGAAATATTTATTTTTTTTAATTCCAACCTGTATATCACCCCCCTTTTCACAATTTTTTTTTTTTTTAAAACCTCCCACAGTACACAAGTCCATACGCCTCACAAATCCAGCCGGATTGCTGGCTTGCTCACCCTGCCAGAGCGTGTAACATATGGTGTGGAAGTTGGCATTTCTGCTGCCCGGGACTCATCCGTGTTTCCACTCTCCCCTGGAGTGACATGGTCAGGATCCCTGCTGACAAAGGTGAGTGTTTTGGGTGTGGCCAACAGGTGGCGCCTGTTCCTTCTGTAATGTTCACCTTGAGCTGTCTCCACTATGTAGGATGTGGGAGTGGAGCTCTGACTGTGAACAACTGCTGGCATTGTCCATGTTTTCTGTCCATCAAGTTTGGTGAGTACTGCGTCACCCGAGTTCAGTGGGCGCAGTGTCCGCACGCCGTTCCTGCGGTTGTAGTAGAAAGCCTGCCTCGATTTGGCTGCGGCGTCAGCGGTTTTGATCAGTTCCTCTTTAGGCCAGGCCGGTTTCAGGTTATGCTGCAATGTGGGTAAGGTGGTTCTGATTCTCCTACCCATGAGCAATTCCGCTGGACTGGCTCCAGTGGAAGAAGAGGGTGTAGCTCTGTATGTCAACAGGGCGAGGAGAGGGTCTTCCTGTCTTAATATGCTTTCGGCTATCTGAACAGCCCTCTCTGCCTGTCCATTACTCTGGGGGTAGTGTGGGCTTGAAGTCACATGGATGAAATCATAATCCTCACCGAACCTCCTCATCTCTTCTGAAGCTAGCTGTGGCCCATTATCGCTAACTACAATTTCAGGGATACCAAAACGTGCAAATGTAGCCTTCAGCCTAGCTACAACCTGACTGCTAGTAGTTGTTGGTAGATTTAGGATCTCCAAAAACCTGGAATAATAGTCAGACACTATCAAGTAGTTTTGCTTTTTGTACTCACACAGGTCTATGCCAACTTTCTGCCATGGTCTGGATGGGAGCTCACTTGACATTAAAGGCTCTTTTCTCTGTGTGTTCTTGTGTTCTCTGCAGAATTGACATTGCTGTATCTTTGTTGTAATGTGCTCTGTCATTTTGGGCCACCACACTGACTGGCTAGCTCGCTCTCTGCACTTAACTATCCCCTGGTGCCCGTCGTGTATTCTGTCTAAGATCACCTCCCTCATCTCTGTTGGAATGACGATACGACTGCCTCTGATGACTAAACCATCTACCTCAGATAACTCCCCTCTCACCTGATAAAAGTCTCTGACTGTCTCCGGCACTTTATCGACATACTCAGGCCAGCCGTGTCTGATGAAGCCCAACACTGTCTGGAGCTGCAGATCCCCATCCGTGCTCTGTTTTATCTCCTGCATCCTTTGAGGTGTGGCAGGCACCTGGCACACGATGGCATCAATGTGCGCTGCAACATCATCATGAGAAGCACCATCTCCGTAGCACTGCTCTGGGCCTCTGGAGAGTGCATCAGCCACAGCTAAAGTTTTGCCTGGTGCGTATTCAGCCACTGCATTGAAACGCATCAGCCTCATTAACAGTCTCTGGCACCTAATGGGCACATTATCCAAGTCTTTGCTGTTCATGAGAGGCACTAGTGGTTTATGATCGGTGACAAGTCTGAAATTGTCAAGCCTAAACAAGTACTTCTCGAACCTTTCACATGCCCAGACGCTGGCTAAGCACTCTTTCTCGATCTGTGCGTACCTTGTCTCTGCGTCACTCAGCCGTCGGGAGCAGTAGGCCACGGGCTTCCAGTGTTCCCCGTGCTGCTGGAGCAGAACGCCCCCCAGCCCGTAGCTGCTGGCATCTGCTGACACCACCGTAGCCTTAGTGACGTCATAAAAGGTGAGTACCGGGGCGGTGGCGAGTGCTGCTTTAAGGTCTTGGAATGCTGTGTTCTGTGCAGGTCCCCACAGCCACTCTGTCATCGCTTTAAGCAGTCCATAAAGCGGCTGACCTACCGTGGACAGCTCTGGGACGTATTTTGCCAAATAGTTCACCATCCCGAGGAACCTCTTGAGTTCCGTCACGTTCTGGGGCTGAGGAAAGTTCTCTATTCCGGCCACTTTGTCCGGGTCAGGTCTGATGCCTGCCTCGTCGATGATGTGACCAAGGAAGCGGACTTGTTTCTGTTTGAACTTGCATTTCGCTTGGTTCAGTTTGAGACCTGCTGTTTCAATGACCCCCAGCGCCTCTGCTAGGCGCCGGTCATGGATTTCCTCAGTCTCTCCATGTATAAGGATGTCATCCATGTACACCTCTGTGCCCTCTAGCCCGGTCAGAGTTTCCGCCATCTTTCTCTGGAAAATCTCTGGAGCACTCGTTATACCAAATGGAAGGCGGCAGAAAGCATACCTCCCAAATGGGCTGATGAAAGTGGTGAGCCCCCTGCTGTCTTCATGCAAGGGGATCTGGTAAAACCCACTTGCTGCATCCAACGTTGTGAAGAACTTTGACCCTGCGAGCCTTGGCATTATTTCCTCCATAGTGGGCAGCACGTATTTCTCACGTTTCACCGCTCGATTCAGCCTCCTGAGGTCAGCGCAGCAGCGAACCTCTTTCTTGTTCGGTTTCAGCACCGGCACCATAGCGGCGCACCATTCTGTGGGCTGAGTCACTTTTTCAATAATACCCTCATTTTCCATGCGCTGCAGTTCTTTCTTAACCAGTGGTACAAGTGGCAGCGGTATCCGTCTGGCTGTATGCACCGCGTATGGCTGGGCATCCTCCACCAGAGCTATTTTCACTGGGTCTGTTTTCAGCAGTCCACTTGAGCCGAAAACTCCTCTGACCTCATCCATCCGCTTCACTAGACCCATCTCCACTGCCTCTGGACGACTCAGCAGACAGCTGCCTCTCCCCTTGATCACATACACTGGAAAGGAGTATTGTTTCTCCTTGTAGTTGGTTGTGGCTTGAAACTGTCCTATGCAGCTGATGTTTCCACCTGGGCTTATGAAGCATGTGTCAGGAGGTCCCAGTTTTATGTTTGGCTTCAGCTTTTTAAATGTCCCTTGGTTGATAACAGTAGGTTATTGGTACATCACTTATTGTTAAACTAACAGTCCAATCTTCCTGACTGCTCTCTTTGCCAACTTCTCCCAGAAAGTACAGCTGTTTAACCTCTTCAGTGACTTCTCTCACCGCTTTAGAGTGACATACACGCTCCCAATGTCCCTTTTTATGACACTTGTTGCACTTCCTGTTCATTGCAGGACACTTCCGCTCATCGGTGTGCTGCGTCTTTGTTGGTTGCAGGACTGCTGCCGCCATGACGCTGTCCGCCCTTTTTCTTTTGGCGTCCGTCCCGCCGTCGGACAACATTGGCGTTAGCCAGCTGGGTCTCTGGTTGGTTAGCTTGGAGGCTGAGCTGCTTTGTTATTGCCTCCGCCTGGCGCACTTGTTCAATGACTTTCACCAGAGTAAGGTCCGCTGTGAGCTGGAACTGACGGGAGAGCACCTTATCTTTTATGCCCACTACCAGACGATCTCTGATATGTTCATCCCTCTTGTCCCCAAACTCACAGTGTTCAGACAGCTCATACAATGCCCGGATGTACATCTCCGCTGTCTCTCCTGGCTGCTGGCTACGTTGATAGAAGCACGCCCTCTCATGTATGATGTTACGGCGGGGAATAAAGTAGTCGTCGAACTTTTTCAGCGAAGTCCAACGAGCTGAATATCTTTTCAGCCTCGCCTCCCATTGCATAAATCAGTGAACTCACTTGAATCTCCCCGTCGTCTTTATCCAGCTTTGTCGCGAGCGCCAAAACCGCTGTTTCCACTCCGGCCACTCAACGGGGCAGTCAAACTGGAATTCACTCGGCGGGTTAAACTTCGGCATGACCGCTCGTGTTCAGATACACAGACTATTCTGACACCAATGCAGCGAATTCGGGGGGACAACGCAACCACAGGAACTGCCGCGGCCGGGACGCGAACCCGTATCGCCCGCACCGCAGGAGGCATCGCTAACCGCTCGACCAAAGGGTCAGACCCCCTCTCCTTCGGGAAGCGCGCCCCCGCGCTTAAGCATATCAGCTCCTTCACGCCTCAGGGCGCATGCGCCTCCGATGGCCTTACGGTCGCTCCATCCCACTTCTGACACCAAGTAATGTCCGTAGACGCCTTATCTTACTGACATAAGAATAATTCAAGAACGAGCCGACTTCGTAGGTTCTTAACCGTGTAGCTTTTACTAGCGTCCGTTCAACATACAACCTTCATAACATGCGCGTCTAACTTCCTGTATACGTCACACGCCCTGCACGTACACCCGTGAGTAGGTCCAAGTTAAACAAGTGACAGGACCTTCAAAATAATAACAGCTTTCATTCATTACAACCGCCGAAGAAGAAACCGGAAGTCAGTGGATTACAGTTACGCACAGAGCCGACTGAGCCGGATGGAATTTGTTGTGGATTAGCCATTGTCTTAAACATGCCAGAGAATCAACAAGAACATTCGTTTGCATTTAAATTCTCAGAACTGCGATCTTAAATAGTACATGCACTCTTAAATTTCTTCTTCTTTTTGGGGTCCCCCTCCCCATTTTTTCTCCCTAATTGCTCATAGCTAATTATCCCACTCTTACCCACATCCGGCTTCCCACCCGCAGACACGGCCAATTGTGTCTGTAGGGACGCCCGACCAAGCCGGAGGTAACGCGGGGATTCGAACTTAAATTGCTTCTTTCTTTCTTTTTTAGCTATAACTGGAATGAATGGCTTTGTTTCCGCTTCCTGTAATGAATGTGCCTGCATTGCGCCCCTGCTGGCTGGTCGGCTGTAGACATGCAGTCCTGAATGCTGATGTGTCAAAGTACAGTAGCCAATTCGGGGGGCAGTCTGGGAGACCGTCGCCATGGCCGGGACGCGAACCTGGGTGTCCCGCTCCGCAAGCGACAACGTTAACCACTCGACTAAAGGGTCCGACCCGTTAGTCAAGGACCAACGTGTCTACTTATCCATGCACGTTACAGTATTTTCATCCAAAAACGCGTTACACATGTACAAACAACAACAACAACGATCTGAATGTTGCCAGTCCACTGATCACAGACAGTTTGATCCCGACACAACGTTTCTGTCTCCGCCGCAGGAAAAATGTGCCGTCTTCCCAAACTCTCCTATCCCTGCGCATTTCTCCAAGAAGAGAAACTGGCGAGCACTTCTGATCCGGGATCAGAAGCGCTGTTCTTGTAGCGCCAACAAATGACAACGTGCTAACAGACGCTGGCCCGCTGTAGTAAGACGCCCCCTGTAGGATGAAGACACGAGGCTCATTTACCCGGAGCAGCACAGCGCAGCCCTGGGCCACCGAAGCTCGTGGAAAACTGCTTCCTGTGCATATACGAGCTGTTGCGCGACTGGGCTACTGCTTCGTTGTAGAACTTGTTGATACCGTCCTGTCTTTATATCGCCTAGAAGAGCTGGGGGGGGGGGCTGGACTATCACTGCAGTACGGGATCCAGATGGACTGAGTCAGACTTGACAAATGTTCTTGAACTTACAGAACAATGCGACGCGTACGCCGCAGCGCATGCGTATTCCGTCGGGGCGAGGCGTTGCAGTACGGACAAGTGTAGGAAACCTCTGCAGCCTATCAGACATCTCGAGACATAACCCAGCACCAGGACAGGTCTGAACAGGCTGGAGGACTTCTGAAGGTCTACAGGAGGAAAGGCAGATAGATGCACTATATCTTAAACACAGGCCTGTGTTCAGGCCTGCAGAGGAAGCGGGAAAAAAGACGGGACTCGCGTGTTAAGACTACAAATGTACTATGGTATTTACAGCACAGCATAGTACTATATACTTCTATCATGCAGTAAAGAGCAGGGCGTAGTACATTATACTTGTATCATGCGGCAAAGAGCACAGCATAGTACATTATACTTGTATCATGCGGCAAAGAGCACAGCATAGTACATTATACTTGTATCATGCAGTCAAGAGCAGAGCACAGTACATTATACTTCTATCATGCAGTAAAGAGCAGAGCATAGTACATTATACTTCTATCATGCAGTAAAGAGCAGAGCATAGTACATTATACTTCTATCATGCAGTAAAGAGCAGAGCATAGTACATTATACTTCTATCATGCAGTAAAGAGCAGAGCATAGTACATTATACTTGTATCATGCAGTAAAGAGCAGAGCATAGTACATTATACTTGCAGTAAGGAGCAGAGCATAGTACATTATACTTGTATCATGCCGTAAAGAGCAGAGCATAGTACATTATACTTCTATCATGCAGTAAAGAGCAGAGCATAGTACATTATACTTGCAGTAAAGAGCAGAGCATAGTACATTATACTTGTATCATGCAGTAAAGAGCAGAGCATAGTACATTATACTTGTATCATGCAGTAAAGAGCAGAGCATAGTACATTATACTTGTGTCATGCAGTAAAGAGCAGAGCATAGTACATTATACTTGTATCATGCAGTAAAGAGCAGAGCATAGTACATTATACTTGTATCATGCAGTAAAGAGCAGAGCGTAGTACATTATACTTGTATCATGCAGTAAAGAGCAGAGCATAGTACATTATACTTCATGGACATGTCGTGTTGTGCCAGACGTGTGTCCCCTCTTGAATGTGTGTAGTTGTGTTGAAGTGATTTTTACCACCACATTATTCCTCAAACCGAACAGCAAACATCTTCTGCAGAAGAAACGTGTTGTTGTTGTTGTTGTTGTGCTGCATGCAGGGACAGTGAGCACGGCCGTCATGTGGGTTTAAGGTGTCGTTTCAAATCACGTTGTCATGACGGGCCAAAGTAACCCCATGTTCCTCACTGCAGTGGACTTACAGTCTCTCCCAGACAGCAGAACCGCTGTGGCCCGGACCCGTCCCACACCCGACACGTCCACCGGCCCACATACCGTGTGGAATGCTGCCGCTTGGGCGGTCCGCCCCTGTTGCCAGATCTGGGCCAGAACCAGGCCACAGCAATGCCGCATGTGCCACATATTGACCCATATTTGTTTTGTGATATTTGGGCCATATTCACCATTCACCACACGGGCCACTTCAGGGCCACATCCAGATCACGTGCTGCCCAGAGCACCGCAGCTTTGCCAAGAAAAAGGCCCACATTTGATTTGGCTTATTTGGGCCATATTTGCTATTATACATGTGGGCCACTTCAGGCTCACATCCATGTTGTCAGGGCCAGAAGAAGACCATCAGTGCCGCATCACTGCCTGAAGTGGCCCACATCCGGATGCGGCCTGGGCTGCTGGCAAACAAAAACGTTATCGTTTTTCTGGGATACATATTGTAGAGGGGGTGCCAGATTTGGCATAGAAGTTGTCTTTATTCTCAAACAGCATTGATCTGTTAATAATAATAATAATGATAATAGTAATAATAGTAATAATAATACTAATAATAATAGTGATAATAACAACTCGCTCAGCTTTAGTTTGCGAAGTATCGGATCTGGCGTCTCATTAAAAGTGCCGAAACTGCTCGTTGTAAAGTTTCCGTCATTTTGGCTCAAGCGCCGCGGCTCGTCCAGCGGGAGCCCGGGAGCCAAAATGGCGGCCGGCGGATCAGTTTCATAACCCGGCGGAGGAGGAGGAGGAGCTTGGGTCTTCTGGAGGCGCTGCTGTAGCGCAGGGTCGACGGAGGGAAAAGGGGAAAATAAAACGGCGACTGGGAAGTACCGGAGAGACCTGGAGGAAATCCGAATCGCACCCCGGGCAGATCGAGTCGAGTCGAGTCCGTCCGTCCGGTTGGTCCTGACAGAGCCGGAGTCCGGGATGTGAGGGGGCACCGTGTTCGCTTTCCCGAACCGGACCGAACCGTCCGCGGTCTGTGCGCGCCGACATTCCGGTCCCTTCACGGTGGATGAGCAGAGCCCCCTTTGCCGGACTTGTTTACTGCCGTGTCTGCCGGACGCGCACGGAGCCGGGAGGGTCGGTGAAGGTGGGGTGGAACCGGCCACTGCCAGAAGAATCGACCGAATCCGAACTCTTCTCCCGGACCTCCTCTCCGGCACGCCGGCGTCCGCCGGCGATTTGTGGCAGACGTCCGTTTTTGTTTTGTTTTGTTTTTGGTTTTGTTTTTGTTTTTTGGGTGGTCTTTCGTTTCTGATTCGGATCTCGAGGTTTTGGGAGTATTGCCCCCGGCTCCGGGTCGGACCATGGCGGACGACGACATCCTCTTTGAAGACGTGTACGAGCTCTGCGAGGTCATCGGCAAGTGAGTAACACCTCGTTACGTTCCGTCCTAGCGCGCGGGCGCGGCGCGGCGCCCCCTCGTCTGGCCCCCCGAAACGCGTGCCGTGCACGAGCGCCAGGCGTCCTGTTGCCGTGCGTGATGCCGGCCGCGTTTCGCCAGGTTTGCATGTTGGGGGACGCGGGAGTTGTGACGGGCCCTGGGTTATTGAGGTCACCGTGGTTACTGTAACTCACGTTACACAACCCCGAGCGCCTGGGTGACGGTGACCGGCGCCAGCCGGTGTGCCTGACCACACCTAGAAACTCTGCCGAGCTTTGACCTCCTGCTGCTGCTGCTGCTGCGGCTGAGACCGCATGCAGACGCCAAAAGCGGACCAGCGTCTTGCCAGCTGGTCCGCGTCCCAGTGGCGGCTGGTGCTAAACATTTCTGGGGGGGGGGCGCATTTATACCTTGGTGCAGCACACCTGACAGCTGCTTTAGTGTCCGCACAGTCACAGAGTGAGTTTCCTCCGTAGGGTGTCGGGGCTCAGCCTTAGAAAGAGGGGTGAGGAGCTCGGAGTAGAGCCGCTGCTCCCTCGCGTCAAAAGCAGCCAGTGGAGGTGGTCCGGGCATCTGATCAGGATGCCTCCCGGGCGCCTTCCTTTGGAGGTTTACCGGGCACGGCCAACTCCCGGGAGACCCCGGGGTAGACCCAGAATTCGCTGGAGGGACTACATGTCCAGTCTGGCCTGGGAACGCCTTGGGATCCCCCAGGAGGAGCTGGAGGACGTTACTGGGGAGAGGGACGTCTGGAGTGCCCTACTTGGCTTGCTGCCACCGCGACCCCACCCCCGAAGAAGCGGCTGAAGATGAATGAATGAACGTAGCCTATAGATTCTATCAGGGTTCGTGGACGGTGGATGATTTACAGTCTAGACGAGGCGTCGTGGTGGGTGTGAACATGATTGACAGCCACGAAAATTGATCAATCGCGTTAGATCAGAACACATTAAAACAATACCAATTCTAAAAGTGGGCGTGACTGGGGCGCACAGAACTGCGCCCCCTGGAAAATCTGAGGAGACCAATCAGACAGCAGCCTCAGGTCACCTGCTCGCCACAAGTCTGAGGGCTTACGTGAGGTATGGATTGGCCGGCGCCTCTCACCCAGGAAGTATATGTATTGAGACAGGAAGTATATGTATTGAGACAGGAAGTATATGTATTCAGACAGGAAGTATATGTATTGAGACAGGAAGTATATGTATTCAGACAGGAAGTATATGTATTGAGACAGGAAGTATATGTATTCAGACAGGAAGTATATGTATTCAGACAGGAAGTATATGTATTGAGACAGGAAGTATATGTATTCAGACAGGAACCAACCAAACAGCATGTGAACCAGTATTATTTCCTCGTTATGACATTATACACCTCCATGATAGTCAACATGGTTAAGTAGCTTTTCATCTCTTGATGTCTGAAGGGGGCGGCGCCCCAGCGCCCCGTACTGGCCAGCCGCCACTGGTTGTGGCTGCCTTGTGGTCTTTCTGATAGGGGCAAGGAAACAGCAATGTGGCAACATGACAGACAGCCACAGGTTTCAACCTTTAAGGGTCAGCAGAAGGGTTAACAAGTGAGGGCCACAGGGACTCCCTACGTCATCCACACGTTGTAGGGTGGCTGCTGATGGGGCGAACGGTAGATGGAGTCCGGGACGCTGCTGCCCCGCCTGCATGTAGGACAGCTTGCGTGCTGGGGTTTGAATGACAGTCAGTCGGCGTGTTACTGTATGTCAGGAGGTTAACCGGCCTTTTCATGTCCGTAAATCCTGCCTGGTTCTGGACTTGGGGCCTCCCGTGGTCGGATCGGTCATCGGTTACAGTATTCTGGCCATATGCAGGTTTCCCAGAAGACGGAGGAGTTCCAGTAAGTTCAGGATGTCACAGCCTGCGCTGGAGCAGCACGGGGGAACTGAAAAGGGGAAGCCGTCAGTAAATGCTGAGCTCTGCCTCGCATCTCTCAGCTTGGCCTCCTTTCATTTTGATTTGTCAGCCGAGGAGTCAAGTGAGAGGAGGTGATTATGTCTGAGCCTCTGGCGAGCCGCGAGGCCGAGCCCAGCGGACTGAATGAAGCTCTTCACCGGCCGTACGGCCGAGTTCCGCATGAATCAGCAGCCTGGCAGACATGCTGCCAGTCACAGAAACAGTCAGCCAGGGCAGACACGCTGCCTGTCACAGAAACGGTCAGCCAGTCAGCCAGGGCAGACACGCTGCCAGTCACAGAAACAGTCAGCCAGGGCAGACACGCTGCCAGGGACAGAAACAGTCAGCCAGTCAGTCAGGGCAGACACGCTGCCTGTCACAGAAACGGTCAGCCAGTCAGTCAGGGCAGACATGCTGCCAGTCACAGAAACAGTCAGCCAGTCAGCCAGGGCAGACACGCTGCCAGTCACAGAAACAGTCAGCCAGGGCAGACATGCTGCCAGTCACAGAAACGGTCAGCCAGTCAGCCAGGGCAGACACGCTGCCAGTCACAGAGGCAGTCAGCCAGTCAGTCAGAGCAGACATGCTGCCAGTCACAGAAACAGTCAGCCAGGGCAGACACGCTGCCAGTCACAGAAACAGTCAGCCAGGGCAGACACGCTGCCAGTCACAGAAACAGTCAGCCAGGGCAGACACGCTGCCAGTCACAGAAACAGTCAGCCAGGGCAGACACGCTGCCAGTCACAGAAACAGTCAGCCAGGGCAGACACGCTGCCAGTCACAGAAACAGTCAGCCAGTCAGTCAGGGCAGACACGCTGCCTGTCACAGAAACGGTCAGCCAGTCAGTCAGGGCAGACATGCTGCCAGTCACAGAAACAGTCAGCCAGTCAGTCAGGGCAGACACGCTGCCTGTCACAGAAGCAGTCAGCCAGTCAGCCAGGGCAGACACACTGCCAGTCACAGAAGCAGTCAGCCAGGGCAGACACGCTGCCAGTCACAGAAGCAGTCAGCCAGTCAGTCAGGGCAGACACGCTGCCAGTCACAGAAGCAGTCAGCCAGTCAGTCAGGGCAGACACGCTGCCTGTCACAGAAGCAGTCAGCCAGTCAGCCAGTCAGCCAGGGCAGACACGCTGCCAGTCACAGAAGCAGTCAGCCAGTCAGCCAGGGCAGACACGCTGCCAGTCACAGAAGCAGTCAGCCAGGGCAGACACGCTGCCAGTCACAGAAACAGTCAGTCGGGGCAGACACGCTGCCAGTCACAGAAGCAGTCAGCCAGTCAGCCAGAGCAGAAACGCTGCCAGTCACAGAAACAGTCAGCCAGGGCAGACACGCTGCCAGTCACAGAAACAGTCAGCCAGCCAGTCAGAGCAGACACGCTGCCAGTCACAGAGGCAGTCAGCCAGTCAGTCAGAGCAGACACGCTGCCAGGCACAGAAGCAGTCAGCCATGGCAGACACGCTGCCAGTCACAGAAGCAGTCAGCCAGTCAGCCAGGGCAGACACGCTGCCAGTCACAGAAGCAGTCAGCCAGGGCAGACACGCTGCCAGTCACAGAAGCGGTCAGCCAGTCAGCCAGGGCAGACATGCTGCCAGGCACAGAAGCAATCAGCCAGGGCAGACACGCTGCCAGGGACAGAAGCAGTCAGCCAGGGCAGACATGCTGCCAGTCACAGAAACAGTCAGCCAGTCAGTCAGGGCAGACACGCTGCCAGTCACAGAAACAGTCAGCCAGGGCAGACATGCTGCCAGGCACAGAAGCAGTCAGCCAGGGCAGACACGCTGCCAGTCACAGAAACAGTCAGTCAGGGCAGACACACTGCCAGTCACAGAAGCAGTCAGCCAAGGCAGACACGTTGCCAGTCACACAAACAGTCAGCCAGTCAGTCAGGGCAGACACGCTGCCAGTCACAGAAGCAGTCAGCCAGGGCAGACATGCTGCCAGTCACAGAAACAGTCAGCCAGTCAGTCAGGGCAGACACGCTGCCAGTCACAGAAACAGTCAGCCAGTCAGTCAGGGCAGACACGCTGCCAGTCACAGAAGTGGTCAGCCAGTTAGTCAGAGCAGACACGCTGCCAGGCACAGAAACAGTCAGCCAGTCAGTCAGGGCAGACACGCTGCCAGGCACAGAAACAGTCAGCCAGTCAGTCAGGGCAGACACGCTGCCAGTCACGTAAACAGTCAGTCAGGGCAGACACGCTGCCAGTCACAGAAACAGTCAGCCAGTCAGCCAGGGCAGACACGCTGCCAGTCACAGAAACAGTCAGCCAGGGCAGACACGCTGCCAGGGACAGAAACAGTCAGCCAGTCAGTCAGGGCAGACACGCTGCCTGTCACAGAAACGGTCAGCCAGTCAGTCAGGGCAGACATGCTGCCAGTCACAGAAACAGTCAGCCAGTCAGCCAGGGCAGACACGCTGCCAGTCACAGAAACAGTCAGCCAGGGCAGACATGCTGCCAGTCACAGAAACGGTCAGCCAGTCAGTCAGGGCAGACACGCTGCCAGTCACAGAAACGGTCAGCCAGGGCAGACATGCTGCCAGTCACAGAAACGGTCAGCCAGTCAGTCAGGGCAGACACGCTGCCAGTCACAGAGGCAGTCAGCCAGTCAGTCAGAGCAGACATGCTGCCAGTCACAGAAACAGTCAGCCAGGGCAGACACGCTGCCAGTCACAGAAACAGTCAGCCAGGGCAGACACGCTGCCAGTCACAGAAACAGTCAGCCAGGGCAGACACGCTGCCAGTCACAGAAACAGTCAGCCAGGGCAGACACGCTGCCAGTCACAGAAACAGTCAGCCAGGGCAGACACGCTGCCAGTCACAGAAACAGTCAGCCAGTCAGTCAGGGCAGACACGCTGCCTGTCACAGAAACGGTCAGCCAGTCAGTCAGGGCAGACATGCTGCCAGTCACAGAAACAGTCAGCCAGTCAGTCAGGGCAGACACGCTGCCTGTCACAGAAGCAGTCAGCCAGTCAGCCAGGGCAGACACACTGCCAGTCACAGAAGCAGTCAGCCAGGGCAGACACGCTGCCAGTCACAGAAGCAGTCAGCCAGTCAGTCAGGGCAGACACGCTGCCAGTCACAGAAGCAGTCAGCCAGTCAGTCAGGGCAGACACGCTGCCTGTCACAGAAGCAGTCAGCCAGTCAGCCAGTCAGCCAGGGCAGACACGCTGCCAGTCACAGAAGCAGTCAGCCAGGGCAGACACGCTGCCAGTCACAGAAGCAGTCAGCCAGGGCAGACACGCTGCCAGTCACAGAAGCAGTCAGCCAGGGCAGACACGCTGCCAGTCACAGAAACAGTCAGTCGGGGCAGACACGCTGCCAGTCACAGAAGCAGTCAGCCAGTCAGCCAGAGCAGAAACGCTGCCAGTCACAGAAACAGTCAGCCAGGGCAGACACGCTGCCAGTCACAGAAACAGTCAGCCAGCCAGTCAGAGCAGACACGCTGCCAGTCACAGAGGCAGTCAGCCAGTCAGTCAGAGCAGACACGCTGCCAGGCACAGAAGCAGTCAGCCATGGCAGACACGCTGCCAGTCACAGAAGCAGTCAGCCAGTCAGCCAGGGCAGACACGCTGCCAGTCACAGAAGCAGTCAGCCAGGGCAGACACGCTGCCAGTCACAGAAGCGGTCAGCCAGTCAGCCAGGGCAGACATGCTGCCAGGCACAGAAGCAATCAGCCAGGGCAGACACGCTGCCAGGGACAGAAGCAGTCAGCCAGGGCAGACATGCTGCCAGTCACAGAAACAGTCAGCCAGTCAGTCAGGGCAGACACGCTGCCAGTCACAGAAACAGTCAGCCAGGGCAGACATGCTGCCAGGCACAGAAGCAGTCAGCCAGGGCAGACACGCTGCCAGTCACAGAAACAGTCAGTCAGGGCAGACACACTGCCAGTCACAGAAGCAGTCAGCCAAGGCAGACACGTTGCCAGTCACACAAACAGTCAGCCAGTCAGTCAGGGCAGACACGCTGCCAGTCACAGAAGCAGTCAGCCAGGGCAGACATGCTGCCAGTCACAGAAACAGTCAGCCAGTCAGTCAGGGCAGACACGCTGCCAGTCACAGAAACAGTCAGCCAGTCAGTCA
The DNA here is from genome assembly GCF_029633865.1 of Lampris incognitus. Classification (NCBI taxonomy): domain Eukaryota; kingdom Metazoa; phylum Chordata; class Actinopteri; order Lampriformes; family Lampridae; genus Lampris; species Lampris incognitus. The sequence continues at coordinate 54,985,005 of NC_079221.1, read as the reverse complement.
GGGCAGACACGCTGCCAGTCACAGAAGTGGTCAGCCAGTTAGTCAGAGCAGACACGCTGCCAGGCACAGAAACAGTCAGCCAGTCAGTCAGGGCAGACACGCTGCCAGGCACAGAAACAGTCAGCCAGTCAGTCAGGGCAGACACGCTGCCAGTCACGTAAACAGTCAGTCAGGGCAGACACGCTGCCAGTCACAGAAACAGTCAGCCAGTCAGTCAGAGCAGACATGCTGCCAGGCACAGAAGCAGTCAGCCAGTCAGTCAGGGCAGACATACTGCCAGGCACAGAAACAGTCAGTCAGGGCAGACACGCTGCCAGTCACAGAAACAGTCAGCCAGTCAGTCAGGGCAGACATGCTGCCAGGCACAGAAACAGTCATTTAGTCAGCCAGAGCAGACACGCTGCCAGTCACAGAAACAGTCAGCCAGTCAGTCAGGGCAGACACGCTCCCAGTCACAGAAACAGTCAGCCAGTCGGTCAGGGCAGACGCGCTCCCAGTCACAGAAACAGTCAGCTAGTCAGTCAGGGCAGACATGCTCCCAGTCACAGAAACAGTCAACCAGTCAGTCAGAGCAGACACGCTCCCAGTCACAGAAACAGTCAGCTAGTCAGCCAGAGCAGACACGCTGCCAGTCACAGAAACAGTCAGCCAGTCAGTCAGGGCAGACACGCTCCCAGTCACAGAAACAGTCAACCAGTCAGTCAGAGCAGACACGCTCCCAGTCACAGAAACAGTCAGCTAGTCGGTCAGTCAGACACGCTGCCAGTCACAGAAACAGTCAGCTAGTCAGTCAGAGCAGACACGCTGCCAGTCACAGAAAGAGTCAGCCAGTCAGTCAGGGCAGACACGCTCCCAGTCACAGAAACAGTCATTTAGTCAGCCAGAGCAGACACGCTGCCAGTCACAGAAACAGTCAGCTAGTCAGCCAATCAGACACGCTGCCAGTCACAGAAACAGTCAGTCAGTCAGTCAGGGCAGACACGCTCCCAGTCACAGAAACAGTCATTTAGTCAGCCAGAGCAGACACGCAGCCAGTCACAGAAGCAGTCAGCTAGTCAGTCAGGTAGACACGCTCCCAGTCACATAAACAGTCAGCCAGTTAGTCAGAGCAGGCATGGTCACAGAAACAGTCAGCCAGCCAGTTAGGGCAGACACGCTCCCAGTCACAGAAAAAAGTCAGCCAGTCAGTAAGAGCAGACACGCTGCCAGTCACAGAAACAATCAAGCTAGTCAGTCAGCAAATACACTGCCAGTCACAGAAACAGTCAACCAGTCAGTCAGAGCAGAAACGCTGCCAGTCACAGAAACAATCAGCTAGTCAGTCTGCAGATACACTGCCAGTCACAGAAAAAAGTCAGCCAGTCAGTCAGAGCAGACACGCTGCCAGTCACAGAAACAATCAGCTAGTCAGTCAGCAAATACACTGCCAGTCACAGAAACAGTCAACCAGTCAGTCAGAGCAGACACGCTGCCAGTCACAGAAACAATCAGCTAGTCAGTCTGAAGATACAATGCCAGTCACAGAAACAATCAGCCAGTCGGTCAGAGCAGACACATGCCCAGTCACAGAAACAGTCAGAGCAGACACGCTCCCAGTCACAGAAACAGTCAGCTAGTTGGTCAGTCAGACACGCTACCAGTCACAGAAACAGTCAGCTAGTAAGGCAGTCAGACACACTGCCAGTCACAGAAACAGTCAGCCAGTCAGTCAGGGCAGACACGCTACCAGTCACAGAAACAGTCAGCTAGTAAGGCAGTCAGACACACTGCCAGTCACAGAAACAGTCAGCCAGTCAGTCTGAAGATACAATGCCAGTCACAGAAACAGTCAGCCAGTCGGTCAGAGCAGACACATGCCCAGTCACAGAAACAGTCAGAGCAGACACGCTCCCAGTCACAGAAACAGTCAGCTAGTTGGTCAGTCAGACACGCTACCAGTCACAGAAACAGTCAGCTAGTTGGTCAGTCAGACACACTGCCAGTCACAGAAACAGTCAGTCAGCCAGTCAGTCAGGGCAACACGCTACCAGTCACAGAAACAGTCAGCTAGTAAGGCAGTCAGACACACTGCCAGTCACAGAAACAGTCAGCCAGTCAGTCAGGGCAGACACGCTCCCGGTCACAGAAACAGTCAGCTAGTCGGTCA